>NC_042305.1:6471904-6771904 GCF_901000725.2 Takifugu rubripes
AAAGGTGAAGGCAGTGGTTGCCATGACAACCAAAGTGTGAGCCATCCTCCTTGAACTATGTTTGTGCAAATATCGATTATCTGATCAGATCAGACATTCTGTCCATAACAGCACTGAGGTTCTGGAGATTCATCATCAGATTAAACATCATCATCACACACATCATCTTACTGGTTTCTCTGCAGGTGAACAATGTGGTCAAGTCCATCCACTGGGATGATGTAAGAGACCTGTAGACAAATAAATCCAGAAATCATCAGAGAGCCATCAAAGACAACACAAAATAAATGAAACAACTTTCATTGATGTCTTGAGCAAAAGGTTAAATGCCAAGTGAGGGGCAGCAGGAAATGCTGAGTAAGGGGGTGAGGTCACAGACAGGAAGTGGACCTGATTGGTCAGCAGCACTTCTTTCAGAAGGTCAGAGAGGAAAGTCCAGTACCTGACTGGGAAGCGTTCCATTTGCCTCCCTCCTGAACCGACCTCCTACTGGCCTAGGAACCGTCAGCTGGTAGGAGGAGAGATGCTGCGTCTGAGGGTCTGTAGGATGAAACCCATGAAGACTGGCTCAGATTATAAAGGTGCTGTTACAGCTGAAGCAACATGTTGCTTCATCACACACATAGACATATAGGCAGCAGTTTAATGTTTGTTTGGCGGTATTATTCCCATTTTATAACCTCCCTGTTTGGTTCTCAGCTGTCTAAAGTTCTGTGTTCTAACCCGTCACGTGTAAGTAATCAGGTTTTAGAATGTGGGTCAGGTCACATCGTTGGAACATTTAATCCCTCATGAACTCAACACACCAGAACAATTCTGACACACAGAGAGAAGTTCCTTCTGGACTCAGAAGAATCTAAGCTGGTAGCTGGATTCATCTTTGTCTCTATACCACCTTCATATGGACCAGCACCATCCTGTTCACCCCAATGACCAAAATCTTCCCCAAAGTAACAGCTGGTGGATTCTGGTTGAACATAACAGGGAGCCAGAGGAGAGGACGCAGTAGTCTGCTGGCTAAAGACCCAGTCCGGTGGGTAAAAACCAAATCCGGCTCGGTGTCCCCTTACTCACCTCCACACTGGGATTCTTGACTGAACAGCAGCAGACAGCAGCAGATCTCCAGCAGCTTCGTTCTTCCTCCGATCATCATCATCTCTTTTTTTCTGGATGATTCAACAATCACAGCCCGTCTCCTCCGCCCGGTTTCTGCTGTAGCTTTCCTGGTTGAGTTCCAGCCGTTTCCCCCTGCGGAGCCTCATGCTAACTGGACGGGAGTGGTTTTCTTCCTCGGCCGAGCCATTCCTTTCCCGCTGTTAGCTGTTAGCAGCTAGCTAAGTCTCAACACAAACTCGTCTAGATGCTGAGTCCAGCATAAACAGGGTTTCTGGATTCCGCTTCGATTCTTTTTCTCCCAGATTCGGCTCCCAAAACTCGCCTGGAATCCAGATACAAAGTTCCCAGGAACACCGTTTCCGCTAAAGCCTTACCACAATAAAAGCAGCGTCGCAACCAGTCTGTTGTTTATGCCAAAATAAAGTATAAATAAATTGTATACAAATGTATTTTAGGGATACGTAGCTAATTCCATCATTTATTTTAAATATTAGAAATGATTCTCAACTCCAAAATAACTCAACAAATTCATTTCAAATTTGTCTCTATTATTTTTCCAACTACTCAGTCTACTTTGATTGGTTGATCGAGTACCGGGGACGAAGTTCCCTTTAAGCCTCAAGCCTTCATGAGATGAAGAGACAATTCTATTTTCTAAAGTTTTTATTATTATTTTGAAGGCAAACTCGTTACAAAGGAATTTGTTGGTTGTTTTTCTTCAGTTACGTCATACATGGGGGGGGGGGGGGTATGCGCATGCGCAGCTGGGAACTCTGTGTAGGTCGGGTGTTCCGTCTTGCAGCGATCAGACTCAAACCATCAGCCCGTGAAAGTGAGGATGCTGAAGGCGCTCCAACTCAAACCCTGGACTCATTTTAATGTTGGACATCCTTTACAGTGCTGCTGTACAACTTCCTCACTGGATATGTAATGTTCTGTATAAAATTGGTGAAGGTTTTATAGTTTTTAATTTAATTATAAATTTTTCTTTTATACTGAGCCCGAGTCATTTGTTCATCCTGTCATGGGTTCAAAAACCATAAAGTGTTTGTCTGTCTGCTCCAATTCATTAATCTGTCCAACCTAATCAATAAAGCGGCTCAATTGAAAGAAACTGACAGAACTTTAGAACTTCCAGTTAATGTAATACAAGTAAAATAATTACTTCCTTTCTAAAGTTGACTCGTGCCAAGGTTTGCCTTCCAAAGTAAGAGTTTCTTTTTCCAACTGTCGTTTTATTTGGAAATATTGTGTAGTCATTGTCACACTTTTGTGTCAATAATAACAATAATTTTGTGAGTTTCTCCAATTTTGTAGTTTACATTTTATCAAATACTACAGATAAAATTTCTTTGAACTTAATCCTCTTTATTCTTGGACACAAAGGTTAAAAACATATGGGATTATAATCTCAAGTAGAGTCAAATCAAACACGTTCTCTTCTGCTGTTAAAATGTTTGACAGGGCAAACTGGGTCAATTTAGGAGTGATATTACTGCATCAGGTGATCATCAGGTATCACATCATCATGCTGAGCTCACTTTCTTAGCCCCGCCCACCAACGAAAGTAGATATCAGATCAGAACAATGACAAGAACTACCTGTGAACAGATGGACGCATCTCATCTGCTCACACAACCAGGGAGGGATCTACCCTCTAACCCACCACAAGAGGGCAGCAGCGTGAAGAGCAGTTTAGTCCATTTTTAACCAATCAAATGATTCAATTTGCTGACATGACTGGTTTTCAGCCAGTTTGAGGTCAGTCCACTGATGTGTCAGCTTCTATGGCTCAGCTGACGGTACAGCTGGATGGTCATCAGCTGAACTTCAGGATCTCCAGGTTTGATGTCAATAGCCCGCAGGAAGAAGTCCAGAGCATTCTCCAGCTGCCCACTGATCAAATGTTCCTTCCCTCTACTAACCAGCGACTCAAAGGTATCAACAACATCATCCATCTCCGCAGTGCAGTGGTCCACCCTCTCAGAAGAACCCAGCTCAGGATCAGTGCTCGGTTCCTCAGTCTCACAGCTCATGGCTTCTCTGGACTCACTGTCCCTATCTTCTGGCTCCACCTCTTCTTCTGTATTTAATGTCTTTTCTCTAGTCTCCTCCAGCTGAAGCTCACTGCAGCGTGGAACAATAACGTCGTCCAGTTTAGCCTCATTAGAATATCTTTCTGACATGTCAATGTCATTCTCCTGGTCGTGGTTCTCCGTGTCTTCATCATCCTGGTCCCGATTCTCCATGTCTTCACCATCCTGGTCCTCATTCTCCGTGTCTTCATCATCCTGGTCCCGATTCTCCATGTCTTCACCATCCTGGTCCTCATTCTCCGTGTCTTCATCATCCTGGTCCCGATTCTCCATGTCTTCACCATCCTGGTCCTCATTCTCTGTGTCTTCATCATCTTGGTCCTGGTTCTCCATGTCGTTGATGATTAAACACAGAAGGGAACGGCGTGAGGCTACAGAGGTGTTTCCTCCAATGCTTTTCCTGGAGTCAGAAGATACTGATTTGGGTGTGGAGGCTCCAAGAATCTGAAATGAGCTGTCGAGTTGGCTCTTGCTAAGTTCCTTCCTCTCATCATCATCCTCATCATCGTCAGTGTCATAGATAACTGCTGCTCCTTTCTTCTTGGTCAGGATGATGGAATCATTCTCTGATGGGTCTAATTTCAGGCTTTGGTGGAGCTCTTCTTTGTGGTGCCACTCAGAGAGGGATTTGTTCACGTCAAAGCTGCTGTTGATCTGAAGCTGTGAGAGCAAGTTCCTCTCCTGATGGGCAAGGACCTCTTGGTCTGAAAACACCTCACTGTCCTCAAGCCGCAAGTTGAAGTCTCCTTGAAAACACGCGAGACCTGGGCTGACGCTGGATGATGTCTCTGCTTTGATGCTCAAATTTGATGGCTGTAGAGCAGAAGCGCTGCTGTTCTGCGGTGGTGTCAGATGGTCTTCTTCCAAGTGGAGGTCTGAACTGGGTTTCGATGGAAGAGTTTCATTTAGGATGTGATCATCTTCGACTGCCGTCAGGTACGGCTGACTACGGTCGCCGGCATAAACGGCTGCAGTCTCAGACGTGATGGAAGAATCCAACACCAAAGACTCCTGAATCACCTCCTGAAAAGCTTCTGCTGCCTCCACAGAACTCTCCTGAGAAGCTTCTGCTTCCTCTACAGAACTCTTCTCCTGTTTGTCAGAGTGGATTTTGGAGGAACCCATGTCTTCGTCCATCTTAAAAGAGTCATTCTGGATCGCTGCTACAGGAGATTTTTCTGCTATGATCTCCACAGTGAGATCAATAACCGAACTATTTCGATTCTGCTGGTTGGTTGTCCCACCAGAGTCAGACTGGTCCAGTTCCTTCACTTCGGGAGAGCTGTTCCAGTCCTGCTGTGGGAAGGAAGGACTGGTTTTTGGTTCGTTTTTTTCATGGGAATGTTCTCTGCTCCTGTTCTCCCTTAGTTGTCTAAGCCAGGTGGGTTCTGTGCTTGATGCCATGTTCTCAGTCAGCTGCATCTGGAGCTCAGATTCTGCTTTCATGAGCTCCTGGGCCTTCTGGACCCGTCCTTCAATATAATGGTGCTCCACCTGGTCTTCTGGTGTTTCATCATGATTTATGTCCAAGGAAAACATGAGGTCATGATCAGAGATGCCAAACATCTCCATGCCGTGGAGATGGGCGATGTGCTCGTCCAGTTGAGGGTCAGTCCATCGGTGTCTGGAATGCAAAGCCTGGAGCTGGAGCTGTGTGGATGAGGACCTGGTCTCCTCCAGAGTGAAAAGCTCTTTTAGCTCTTGCTTGCTAAAGTACCGGAATGGGTTCTTTTTATCTCCTGTGCTCTGTCTGATAAGTGAGTCTTTAAAAACCTGCCGCCTATAGATCTTCTCCTCCACCGTTCCACAGGTGATCAACCTGTAGATGACAACATTTTCCGTCTGTCCAATACGATAGGCCCTGTCCACAGCCTGGGCGTCAGTCGCCGGGTTCCAGCTGGGATCGTAGATCACCACACGATTGGCTGCTGTCAGAGTGATGCCAACTCCTCCCACCTGGGTGGTCAGGAGGAAGACGGAGTAGCTCCTGTCCATCTGAAAGAGAGAGATCCTCCTCTCTCTCTCTGTGATCTGCTTTATTGTACCGTCCAGTCTCATCACCTTGAAGCCTCTGTTGCCCAGGATACGTTCAAGGATGTCAAGAACTTTACGATAATGAGCAAAGACCAGAGTGCGGCAGCCTTCTTCCCGTAGCCTTTCCAGAAGTCTAAACAGAAAGACAAGTTTTCCCGACTCAGATATTAGAGTTTCGTCACTAACATTTGAAATCCCTTGTGCCTCTGCGTCCACCGCTGTGTCATCTCCTACCAGAGCATTTTCTCCACGTTCCTCTAATCCTAATTTGGTGATGGCAGCAGCAGACAGAAGTCTAGGATGGTCACAGAGCTTTTTCAGAATGGTGAGCTCAGCCAGAGGTGACCTGGTGGTAAGGAGCAGCTCTTTAATGTGGTCCAGAGAAATGAACTGTCTGTATATGTCCTCCTGAATGGAGCTCAAATATGTCCAAACGATCAGGTCATTCTTTCTGGTTAGAGTGGGCATCACAGCCCCAGAGGTTTGTGGAGTCTCTGGGATGTCAGCGTGGGCCTTTGCTGTCGTTTCCTCTTTACAAAAATATACACTGTCTACCTTGTTTTTACGAATATCTGCCTTTGTCCTGCGCAGGAAGTGAGGTTTTATGATGGTCATGAGGTTCTCAGACATCCGGGAGCCAAGAACTTTTTCCCCCGGAGTGGCGTCCTTTTCTCTGGCACGAGTGATAGGGTTCTCATACTCTGTTTTAAAGGTTTTAGCTGTGCCGAGTAGAGTGCCCTGGCAGGCAAAGTCAAAGAGAGACCACATTTCCTTCAGGTTGTTTTGGACTGGCGTCCCCGTCAGAAGAACTCGGTGTTTAGATGGAATGGCATACGCACTCTTGGCTGTTTTGGTGGTTGTGGTTTTGATCTTGTGTGCTTCATCTAGGATCACGTAGTCCCAGGTGAACTCTTTACCATTGTATGAGGACAGCTGCTGCCAGTTGTTCATGAGCATTGTATATGTGGTGATGACAATACCACCTCTCCTTTGAACCTTCCCCAGATTCCTGCTCCTCTCCCCTTTACTAGTGCCGTGAAACTCCTTGACTCTCATCCCAGGAGTCCACTTGGCAAACTCTTTGGTCCAGTTTGTGATGAGTGAAGTTGGCATGATTAGCAGAGTGTGCTTCACCAGCTCGCTGTCGTACATGCCTGACAGGAAGGAAATCACCTGGATGGTCTTGCCAAGGCCCATGTCATCCGCCAGGATCCCACCTTTCAGTCCATCCCTGTAGAGGCTGTACAGGAAGGCCACCCCTTGTCTCTGGTAGTTATAAAGCTTTTCGTGTAAATCCTTGAAAAGCATTAAACCGCTGCCGTTGACGTTGACGAACTCATCATCATCTTCCTCCGAGTCATTCTGTGAAATCAGTTCTTCAATTTTCTTTATCCTAGTCTCTAGTTTCAGACTCTGGTGAATGTCAAAGGCCAACTTGAATAATGTCAGCGCTCTGTTCATGTCTCCCCGCTTGGCAGCATCTTTACCATCTTGAATCAACCTGGAGGAGGCAAAAACACCCCAGTGTTACAATTTTAACTGGGATTTTCCAATAACCACACTTCAAAATGTCAATAGTGCACGTGAGCATTCAAGATGTGGAGGTTATCAATAGAGATTTCTTTGTGAGTAGTTTAAAATTCTGTGTACAGCAGCATGTTTCAATCAACATGTTCAACAAAAAAAGAGATTTGAAGATGTGACTGATCAGAAACATGACTGTGAAAGGGTGACAACACTAGAACCCAACAAAACACACTATTTAATCAGCGCTCCAACTCAGAATAATGCCAAAACAACTTTCACCATAAAACTGTTCAACCAAAACTCAACAAATAAATATTTCTAATATAAAAGTTGCACTATGATATGATATGATATGATGCGTCCACTTTAAACTGTGAACCAAAAATCCTTTATTGAAAAGAAAAATAGAGAATTACACTGCCATCTGTCAGGCTTGGGCACAACACGAACGCACATCAGTGACCTAAAATGACGTCCTGTTAGGACTTTAATTAGTCAGCGACTTTAATTATCCGTTTGCATCTCAGATTGAACCCAACAGCAAAGTTACCTGTGGTATTCGTCCATTCTGTCACGTGTTTCCAATGACAAAGACCTGTGGAGAGACAAGCTCAGAGTGAGACAAGCGTCATCTCTCATAAAGACAATAGTCCTTTTCTTCCCAAAATCAGCTCCAGGACAATCATCGCTTTGTGTTACCTAAACAAGGTGGTTATGAATTTTCAGCTAATAACACAACTGCAAATGTATCATTATATCCCAAATCCGAAAAAATAATTTCAACCTTACAAAGTTCTAAAAAATAAAAAATGCAGCAAAATAATTATACGTATTAACAGTTTACTAACAAATGTAGTGTCGGTTTAATGATCGTCTGATGTTATAAGCCCTTAATTATAACGTCAATCACAGCAGATGCTAACAACAAGCAGGAAGCTAAGGTAGCTGCTAGCTGCGATACTAACTCCCAGAACAAAATCAGAGTCGCCTTTTTACTCACTTCTCCAATCTCTCGGCACAAGCATCCATCATAACACCGATGCGTCCAAAACAACCACGACAAATGACGAGTCTTCAGTTAGAAGTCAGGTTGCTGCTACGTTCATTTACTGCAACTTCCGGTGTTCGAACGCACAGCGTTCCCCGCTATTTTGTTCAGGCCAATCAGAGAGCACGTTACTCTGACGCTAAAAACGCAGCGATCCACTTGAGGAAAAACCAAACTTCTGGTGGGTGGGACCACAGGGAGCCCAGCCAATCAGCAAAGAGGTAGGAATTAATGAGGTGACAGGAAAAACACGCCTATTTCGTCGTTTCCGTCTGTGTTCAGAGACATTATCGGATTATCGGTTCGGCTGTCAGTTTGGTTCAGACACAAAAAAAGCCAAAATTCTGATTGTGAATGATGGATTTATTCATCTGTAACATGAATACATATTCAGGTCTACAATATTTTGCAAAGCTGAACTCTTACATGAAGATTCAGACTCTTGATACTTGAACTTTACTGGGGTGATTTGTTAAAGACCCACCTGTATATACAAGGTCATGACCTGACCAATACCATCCCGACATTGATGGTAGATTTGGAAGGGGATGAATGTGGTGCAGGATTCAGGGACAGTGATACAATAATTCAGAGCACTGAGGAACTCCTTACTCTGTGAATGTTCTGGAGTGGACCAGGAAGAACCCTGACCAGAAACTTATCATACGTATCTGCAGAAACATGGAAATATCTGTTGTCTCTGTCCAGCCTGACAGAGCTTCAGAAGAGCTGTCACAGAAAAAGAAGTTGCTCCAACTAAGTACCGAGTAAAGAGCCTGAATACTGACGTCAAGGCAACATTGAGGTTTTTCTTTTTCAAGGTGATTATTGGCTGTTCTGCTTATGCAGTGGTCGCTAACAGGTCCACATAGTGTTCTACATGTTCCTCCACAGTTTCTCCTGATCACCTGGCGTCAGGCCAAAGATGCTAATGAGACAAAATCCAGTTAAAAATGCAGACGTATCCTAACAAAAGTCAGGATAAAGTTGGGATTATGGTGCATATGTGTAAGGAGCTTTAAGGATTATAATATGTGAAAGAAAAACAACACATACACAGAGTGTTAAACCTTAGACCTGGCTCATGGATTTAAAGAGTAGAATTACGGGAGGTTTTAATCCTTCAGAATAAGGGAGCCGTCTCCAGAGCTCTGATTTGAGCAGCAAAGACCAAAACTCTTTTCTCCACCTCAGCAGTGATGTCAGCCTGTGAAGCCCGAGGATGTTCTTGGACGAACTGTGCAATACCCAGAATGCACTGTTTCTGAGGACACACAGACAAAAGATGAGGTTCACCTGATTCTGTCAACATGCACATACAGCGCCCCCTACCAGGCAGGTACCTTGTAGGCGTCCACTTTGTCCTGGTTGGTGATCCGGTGCAGAAGCTCTCTGCTCACCTGGATTGACGTCACCGCCGCCAGAAGCGTCCGGTCCTCATCACTCTGAGAATCCAGCCATCGCAACATCGCCATCTGCAGGAAGATGTTTAATTAAGATGCCTAATGTGTCATTAAATATATTCTATGCAAAATCCCTTAAATCTGTTCAACAACAGGCCAATAACGTTGACTCTAGTCTTACAACAATGTTCTGATGTTTAAACATCGTTTCGGAGAAAAACGCTACATTTCTGCAACTTAATTCTGTATTAGAGAGAAAGAAAGCTATTTTGTTGAACAAAATCCTTATTCCTCCATTTTCAACAGTTGTTACACTGAGCCTGAAGCCTAAAAGTCAGAATTAAAACAACTGGAGGAAATGTCAATGTCAAAAGGGAACAAGTCATTTCAAGTGTTTGGATAAAATACTCTTAATTTACCTCCTATACCGTCAAAACCGACAGTTTCCTAGTTGTCTACAATGATGGGGGACAACAAGAAAATTAATTTATTGAACAACATCCCGTATTTTTGTGATCACTTTCTTTTTTACCTGCTGAATCAGCTGAGCGGTGCTCATCTCTGCTCCAGAGCTCATTGACCCCGACATGACCGGAAACATAAAAGGTTACTGTAAAAATCAAAAAGATTAACCCAGAGCTGGAGCAAATGCAGATATTTTCACCAATAAACAAAGACAAACACGATCATGAGCAGGAAAATATCGCCCTTCCTGTTTACGACTTTCTTCTTCTTTTCCACTGAGACTTGACTAATGTTCTGCTGCCACCTAGTGGACAGATCAAGATCCTCCAGCAGCAGCGTCTGAAGCTGCGAGTCCGCTTTGGATCGAAAGTAGCTTATCTTATTACTCTACTGGAAATGCTATTCGGAGTTTAAATTACTTTGAAACTAATGAGAATAGGAAACCGCATGTGGAAAAATGTCCCAAATATCCTTGAAAGAGGGGAAAAGGTGAAATTTGTGCACATAGACTTCGTGTACTGTAAAAGAATTAAAATTTTACAATTGTGTTTTATCACATCATAGTATGCATCATTCTATTTGTGTATGCACACATATATTGATCTTATCTAAATTCTTTATATTTCTGTTTGCGTTCAGTTAAAAGGGTTGGCTGATGAGTGCTGAGTCAGAGTAGCTAAACATCAAACCAGATAACACTTAATAACACTTTTATTCAGAAATGAGATTGCAAGGCCTTCTTAAACGTAAGCAGCATCAGTTGCCATTCACACTACTGGATTTAGACTTTATATACTTCAGTTACATCATCTGGATTCATTGTAAAGTCTTGAATCATTTAGGACAGCATCCACTCATAAATACCATCATTTTCAAACACTAGTGTAAGAAAGAACAATGTTGAAGGAAGTTGCACACTTCATGCTTGAATCTAAAACCTTATTCACAGCATGTGAGTCCCGAAAGGTCAGAGGTTACTTGAGTTCAACTCTGGTTAGCTGGATTAGAGAAGGATCCCAGCTGTTTGGTGTTGCTGTCCCTCAGCTGTTCAAGTTGTCTCTGTCCTCGTCGGTATAAATACTCAATATGCATCACATCTGTCTTCTTGATCCGTGCATTCACTCTGAACTCCTCACGGATTCGTGGGACGAAACCTGGTTTGTCCCTCCCGGCCTGTAGGAACTGCCGGTACAGAGCCAGCACTTGCTTCTGTAGCTTACTGTGTCTTGCCATCACAAGGGTGGACTGACTTGAAGCAGAACCTTCTCCCTGAGGAAACCAGAATGTGTAACTAATACAGAAAAGCCCTGGGGTACAGGCCCCTGAATGCACCAAAGGCCCCGTCAGTGTAGAGCGGCTTCCTCTGGTAGACTGAGGTGATGCTGCTCTCCTGCTCCTCAAGCACAAACCTGGGTCAGTGGAAACACACACAGATGTTTGTGACAAGGACAAACAAGACCCATAAACAAGCAGACTGTGATCTGATTTATTAAACCTTCCAATGATAGATGAATGGATGATAGATGAATGAGGGATGAACAGATGAGGGATGGATGGATGAGGGATAGATGAGGGTTGGACAGATGAGGGATGGATGGATGGATGGATGCCAAGGATTTTGTAAGGCAGTCTAAATCCTCTGTATGTCCAGCAGATCCTGACTCGACTTGAAAAACGAATGTAAATAATCTTGTTTTACAAAAAGATAAATAGGTAAATTCTTGTCAGAATGATGACTATTAAAAAAAATCAAAACAAAATAAAGCACAGAAAAAAACAACAGCAACAATTAGCAAAACAGAGTTAGTCGTTAAAAGCGAAACAGAGACAGGACAACTCAAAGACACATTTTTATTTGTTTAACAGAAAGTTGCTAACCAACGTTTTTTCGCTTCTTAAACGCTGTTCTTGTGTGAAAATCAACAGTTATTCGGCGACCGATAAATTGGATAAGTCGCTACTTACTTTGGACCGATGTTAGCTTACATGAACAGCCTCCGTGTGACCTTTCAGGAACACTTCCGGTGATATTCCGAGATAAAAGCATTTGTACAGAGACAAAACTGGATTATACAACCATCCAATCCCTTTGCAGGATTGTTAAAGGCAAAAACATTTTAACGTATTTCTTTTTTATTTATTTCTTTTTAGAGGTTTGACATAGTTGAAAATCCACTCCCGGAAGTCAAGATTAACTTCCGATTTTGCCGCCGTGTCAAATATCACAACAGCTCAGTGTTCAGGAGAATAAAGTGATCCATTTTTAAGGTTTGTCCGTCTATTCGTCTCTGACATAAAGTTTCCCGCTGACTAATAATGTAACGATTTCAAACCTTAGCTTTCAGCAGCGTGAATTACTGAGTCCCGTAGTTAAAAATATCAGTTCGGAAAACATTTTTCTCTAAATGTATGTTAATTTATTAAAAAATATATCAAGAATGAAACTCGTCATACAATTTGAAGTGCTTTCGTTTTTTTCTTGATTTTAGTTTATAAAACGATCGATGAAAATGCATTTGCTTGCCGACCTTGATGAAAGGTCGTTGGCTCCATGAACAATTTCTGCAGCTTCTGCTCAGTCATGGAGAAAAGCAACAAGCCCAGATTCCATTGGAGCCACCCCGGCCACGATGTCTGTAGCAACCAGCCGGTAACATTGCTGTACATATCTGCCCCCAGGGGGGAGCAGATTAAAGAGAGCTAAATCTGCTTCTCTGGCTGCTGAGTCTCAGAAGAACAGGTGCAAGTCTCGCTCCGGCCCATTGAAGGGCTTTTCTCAGCCCTGGTTCTGGAGCTGTTGCAGCCTGAAAGAGGCTGTAGAGTGCTGTGGACCCAGGACACTGATCAGGCCCAGCTGGCTCCTGTTGGGGACTGTGATTTGAAAAGAGCCACAATCTCAGCAAGTTGTGTGCACTAAAGCTGTATACTCAAGCTGACTTAATAACAGTAAATTCTAATTCCAGAGCTGTTCATGAATGTCCCTACAGACATGGAGGACACCGAAGCAGAGCAGCGCCAGCGGGTGGAGGAGCAGGTGGAGATACTGCTGGGTGGTCAGGGGTGGGAGGTGGAAAGGTATTATGTGGGTCTGGAGCAGAGCAAACCTGCAGCCCTGAGGAAGACCGTCACCTACATCATCTGCGCCGTCATCCTTAATGACAAGGTTCAAGACAACTGCTTGTTTCGGCTGATGTTACTCTTCCACTGAGTTTAATATGTACGTGTGCGTTTGTGTGTCAGGAGGAGGTGCTGATGGTGCAGGAGGCAAAGCCAGACTGTTATAAACTCTGGTATCTCCCTGCAGGAAGAGTAGAAGTGGGCGAGAGCCTGGAGGAGGCCCTGAGGAGGGAGGTGAGCCACCCAATGCACACAACTACTGTATGACAGAGGTGTGAGGAGTGTGCACGTGGCTGCTTCAGCTTTACAGCTGTTTACAGGTGAAAGAGGAAGCAGGGTTCGACTGTGAGCCAATTAGTTTGCTGCTCATCCAGGAACAGGGGCCCCAGTGGATACGCTTTGTCTTCCTGGCCAGAGTTACAGGTCAGAGGTCACTCATAATGTGTTTCATCAGCCACTCAGAGCTTTTATCTAAACTAAACTTGATTCCAAAGATGATTTTAGGGGAGATGTGTGGTTGTTTGTCCTAAATTAAAAGTGTCTCATGAGGATGACAACTTCTGAATAAAAGACAAGTTAGCTGCATTTAATCTGATTATAATCACTTCCATAAAAATGTTTTAATCTTTTAACCAAATCCATGAATGATTTTAGGTCCCTTTTCTACAGTAAATAGTTTATGTTTAATTATGTTTAGTTGTGAAAAATGTCTGCTTGTGTTGCGAACTGAACCTGAGTGATTGTTTTGTGTGTCAGGTGGGGCAATAAAGACGCCGTCAGCAGCAGATCAAGAGTCTCTTCAGGCCTCCTGGTGGGATCGAGAGTCCATCCTCCCTCTGAGAGGACGAGATATCCTGCGTCTCATTGACTGTGGTCTAAAGTACACAAGAGAACAGAACAGATTCTTCTCTCCAAACACCATTCCAACAGAAATATCAGATATCAAATTAACTGCGACTTTCATTTTAACATTGTTCGGCAGAAGAGCATTAATGGCACTTGTTAAATAACTGAATGTTCTCTAAATGTTCTTTAGGGTTTTTGTCTCTAAAGTCTAGAAAAAATCTAAATGATAGGAAAACAGTGTTATCAACAGCAGATGGAAAAGCAATGAATCATGGGAAGGAAACTGTCACAGTATGAAACATCAGATGACTCAAATCCTCATCCGGTGTTTCTAACATCATGAAATAAGACCTGCTCATTTCATAACATTCTTGCTGTGCTGCATTCAGGTACCGTAGGAATCCCTGGCATCCTGTCACGCTACCATTAGACCTGAGCTGTCGGCATGTAATTCAGAGGCTTGTCCTGGTCTACACAAACACCCAGCAGATCTGGATGCTGCTTGTCAAAGGTGGAACATCTTCAGTCACTGAGGATCTTTGTTGGACTACATTACCCACAAGTCTGTGTGTCTTTCTTCAAATCACCATGCGTATGTATTGACTACACTTGTTGGGGTCTCGCAGCTCCAGTGCTCCACCTCCCTGCTGCTGCAGCAGTGAAGACCCATGCCGTCACTTGGGCAGCCAACATGGTGGTGCAGGACGCCATGCCGTCTGCGTACTACGACCACGATGTAACCACTTTGGGCATCTTCAGCCTGCAACACAATGGCCGTCAGCACGGCAGGACCGATGGCGTGTGCTTCAACTCGCTGGTGGCATTGACACCCGATTACGTCCAGCTGAACGAGGATGGCGAGAAGATGGACGCGACAGAGACGGGTCAGCCGCCACCTGTGGAGAATCCTCAGTACATCTGGCATCAAGTCCAGAAAGAACCTCTGAGAGAGAAACTGCTGGAAAAGATCAGGAGCATGTCCATCTTACCCATTCACAGCATGTACTGATGGGCTGACCTGACTCATATTCTGAAAGGTTGGCTAAAAGAAATTATCTTTTAGTCTGAAAATACAATTTTCCTTCCTTTGTGTCACTTTTATGTTGATGCGTTCAGGTTAGCATGCTAACCTGTTAGCCTGTAATACCAGGCTGTACCTCCAGGGTGATGAGCATCAGCCTGGGTGACCACATCAAAACCAGGACGGTTCATCCCCTGGTGGTTTACTGCACTAACATTCACCAGGAACATAATGGTCCATTGATGACATGGAGGACAACCAGCAGCAACTCCATTGGTTCCCAGAAGTTCCAGGAATTAAAAATTGTTTAATTTAATAAGGAGACAAGTGAGTTGAGTTTCCACAAACAGGATGTGAATTAAGAGATTCGAGTGGTTGGAGGCAAACACACGCTGTAAAACACATGAATGAAGTAATAAAGTTTGAAAGTGTGTGAAATCAGTTTTATTGATGTTCAGTGTCTGATGAATAACTAATTCCTGATCAGGAGCCATGATCCTGGTTCGTCAGGATGGATCAGCTGAACAGTTTGTCTTCACCATGTTAGTGTTGACACTCTTCAGGTGTTTGTTTCTGGTCTCCAGACGGGTCAGCCACTCCCCCCTCAATCTGAAGACACACACACACACATGTATTGTTACCTTTGTGAGGACTTATAGAAGACAACCCACATTCTGACTACAACCTTACCATTAAAGCTAAACCTTGACCTGAACCTTCAAACACACACTTAAACTTGACCAGACAAAATGTACTCACTATAGGTTGAATTTTGGTTCTCAATATGTAGTGATAGTGTGTGTGTTTGTTTTGAAGCACCTCTGTCTTTTTTCTATTACGGTATTATTATATTTGTTCCATCAGTTGCTGGTTCTCTCTGAGCTCCACACACACACTGAAGGTCTTCAGGCTCAAATTAGAGCTCGTTCAAAACCCTCAGTCTTTTCACACATGAATGAGCCGCTCAGATCTTTAATGACTTGATATTTATCAGGGAAATTGCACTGATCGCCCACACACACATAAACACTCACACACTCACACACACTCTCATGTGTGATTTCTGTCCGTCATCACTGTGTCATTATCTCAACACTTGCTGCAGCAGCTTCTTCTCGGGTTTAACGAGGGTGGACAGAGAGGATTACGGGTACACAGAAACAGATCCCAGGGATTAGGTGAGGAGGTGCCGGACAGATCAGACTGGGACGGATCTGGCTGCTAAGTAGCATTTAACACACAGATGCACAGAAGAAACATCTTTAAACCCTCCAAAGTTCAGATTGGACATTTGTTTTGTCTAACTGGTTATGACCATGGACTGGCTGGTTCTGACCATGGACAGGCTAGTTTTAACCATGGACAGGCTGGTTTTGATGATGGATAGGAAGATTCCCACCTCTTAAGTGCGCTCTTCTCCATTCGTTGCTCCTCATTCTCCTCATACTGGCACCGGCTGCTGATCCTTTTCTCCCATAAGGTCTGGATGTGCTGTCGGTTGTGGACCAGAGCCAAGTTCATCTCAAAGCAGCAGACCTGACAAACACAAATCAGAAGCACACCAGAAACAGAACAGAGTGCAGCTGCTGGTCTGGACTATCTGACTGTTCTCATGTTAACAGCATGTTTCTACTTCTGGATCTATAATAATGTGTCAATAATCAAAAATATTAAACACAAAATTAAAAAGATCAAATACAAACCTTCACACAGAGATGAGTGTCCACCAACCTCTCAGGAGGAACAAATTACAGAGAAAGAGAGGAGAGGTAGATAAAGAAAGGAGAGCGAGAGGGAGGAGAGAGGGAGAAAGGAGAGGAGAGGTGAGAGAGGAAAGAGAAGAGAGGAGTCATCTTCCCCTCCTCCTCATCCCCTTTTCCTCCTCTTCTGCTCCTCCCCTTCCCCTCCTCCCCTCCCCTCTAATCATCCCCTACTCCTCTCCTCCCCGCTCCCCCTTCTCCTCTCCTCCTCCTCTCTGATAACAGCTGATGTGATCTCAAATGTGTTGACAACATGGAGAGTTGATGTATACATGAAACCTGTCATCATGTTTCTCAGAGAGGAGCAAGGGTGGCAGCAGGTTCTTCCCATCTTCTCCCCACATTCTCACCATGTTCTCCTCATGTTCTCCTCATGTTCTCCATACATCTGAGAAGAAACAAACAAGTCAGCACTGATGGAAAACTGAGCCCGTAAATGATCTGATGATGTCATTCACAATTGTGCGTGAAAGTCTTCACAAAAATAGAACTATAGGGATATGTGTGTCTGTGAGACAGAGAGAGACATGGAGGGAAAGAGAGCGAGAGAAAGGAGAGGAGATTGTTACGAAACGAGGGTTGTACAGGACCCGAACGCAGGCCAGGCCACAGTGGTAGAGTGGTCAACAGGTTTTATTTACAGGGGGGGCAGCCCACCAGGACTGCGTAGCACCCAGGGAACAGACACGGCCCTCCAGGGCACAGGGAGCAGGAGCAGCCCTCCAGGAAACAGGAGCGGCCCGCCAGGAAACACAGAACACCAACAAAAGACGAACAGACACCAACAAAAGACGGACAGCCACCCTGGCCCTGACAGGCAGGCACAACCTGCTTAAATAGGCAGCAAGATGTAAATTGCCTACAGGTGCGCCTGCCTGCAGTGCCAGCTGCCACCAATTGTGCTCCACACCCCCCCTTCCTGCAGGACAAAGACAGACACAACCCAGAACCCCAACATTACATCCCCCTCGACGGGCGCCCTACAAGGACTATCAAGGTGGGCACAGCAGAAGCAATGGGGAAGGTTAATGTCAGGGAAGGGGTGGGGGGGTTGGGTCTGCAGCTCCACCGTGTCCTGACCCGCCAGGTCCACACTGGCCAGGGTGTTCTGCGTTTCCTGGAGGGATGCTCCTGTTCCCTGTTCCCTGGAGGGCCGCTCCTGTTCCCTGTTTCCTGGATGGCCGCTCCTGCTCCCTGTTTCTTGGAGGGCTGCTCCTGTTCCCTGTTTCCTGGAGGGCCGCTCCTGTTCCCTGTTTCCTGGAGGGCCGCTCCTGTTCCCTGTTTCCTGGAGGGCTGCTCCTGCTCCTTGTTTCCTAGAGGGCCTCTCCTGCTCCCTGTTTCCTGGATGGCTGCTCCTGCTCCTTGTTTCCTAGAGGGCCGCTCCTGCTCCCTGTTTCCTAGAGGGCCGCTCCTGTTCCCTGTTTCCTGGAGGGCCGCTCCTGTTCCCTGTTTCCTGGAGGGCTGCTCCTGCTCCTTGTTTCCTAGAGGGCCTCTCCTGCTCCCTGTTTCCTGGATGGCTGCTCCTGCTCCTTGTTTCCTAGAGGGCCGCTCCTGCTCCCTGTTTCCTAGAGGGCCGCTCCTGCTCCCTGTTTCCTGGAGGGCTGCTCCTGCTCCCTGTGCCCGAGAGGGCCGTGTCTGTTCCCTGTGCCCTGGAGGGGCAGCGTTTGTTCCCTGGGTGCTATGCAGTCCTAGAGGGCTGCCCTTGTGTTCCTTGTGTGCTCCCCCTCCCCAGTAAATAAAACCTGTTGAGCATTTTACCACTGTATCCTGGCCTGCGTTCGGGTTCTGTTTAACCCCGTCCCGTAACAGAGAGGTGAGAGAGCAAAGCCGGGGCTAAGGTACAGGCGCCGTGAACAGAAAACCAGCGGAGGCACAAACCATCGCTCCCCTCCGTGATTATGGGCAACGTCAACTCTTTAGCGAATAAGATAGACGAGCTGGCAGCCCTGGGAAACCACCGGATTTACCGTGAGTGCAGCTTGTTTATTCTCACAGAGACGTGGCTAACCGCTACCATACCCGATGCTAACGTGGACCTGTGAGGATTCACCGCGGTGAGAGCGGACAGGGACACAAAGGAATGCGGCAAGAGCAAAGGAGGGGGACTAATCATCTACACCAACAACCGTTGGTGTAACCCTGGCCATGTCTCTGTGAAGGCGGTTTTGTGTTGCCCAAATCTGGAACTGTTAGCCGTTAGCATGCAGCCATATTACCTGCCCAGGGAGTTCAGTCACGTGATCTGGCACGTGTGTGTACATCGCCCCCACGGCCAACGGAGCAACTGCGTGTGAGAAGATCCACAGCGTTGCAGCACGGCTGCAGACCAAGCACCCTGAGGCCCTCCTGATCATCTCTGGAGACTTCAATCATGTGACCCTGGACTCCACACTGGCTGCTCTCCACCAGGTTATTGACTGCCCCACAAGAAACAACAGGACGATCGACCTACTGTACACCAACGTCAAGGAGGCATACAGAGTCATCGCTCCCCCCCCCCCCACTGGGCAAGTCGGACCACAACCTGGTGTACGTGCAGCCCCAGTACACCCCACTGGTCCAAAGGCAGGCAGCCTCCACCCGCTCCATCAGGAGATGGACTCCTGAAGCAGAGGAGGCTCTGAAGGACTGCTTTAACACCACGGACTGGGATGTACTGCTGGGGGAACATGAAGAGGACATAGATGGGATGACCGACCGTCTCACAGACTACCTCAATTTCTGTGTAGATGTGGTTGTCCCCACCAAGACTGTATAGTGTTATCCTAACAATAAGCCATGGGTAACACAGGAAGTCAAGGATGTCCTCAATAAGAAGAAAAAGGCCTTCAGAAATAAAGACAGGGAGGAGATGAAAGAAGCGCAAAGGGAAGTGAAACGCTGCTTGAAGGAGGCGAAGAACACCTACAGGAAGAAGGTGGAGAAGAAGCTGGCTGATAACAACATGCGGGATGTCTGGGAAGGTGTCAGGACCATCACTGGTCACAAAGCCAAGACCAGCACGGAAGGGGGAGGAGTGGATAGGGCAAACGACCTGAACCAATTCTTCAACAGGTTCAGTCAGCCCACTCCACTCCAATCCTCTGCCCCCCACCTCAGCAGCCCAGCTCCCCTCCACCCCTCCCCCCCCCTCCCCAGCAGCCGAGCTCCCCTCTACCCCCCCCCTCCAACCCGCCACCCACCACAACTTCCCCCAACCCCACCTCCCCTCCTCCCTCCTCCATCTCCCCTCCCTCTACTGACCTCCCTCCTCCCACCCTTCCACCCTCTACCACCCCCATTTCCCTGCTCTCACCATCCCCACATCCTCCCTGCTTCACGGCTGACCAGGTGAGGGGAGAACTGAGGAAGCTCCGGCCCCGAGAAGCAGCTGGCCAGGATAGAGTCTGTCCCCGGCTCCTCAAGACCTGCGCTGCTGAACTCGGGGAGCCGCTACAACGGGTCTTCAACCTCAGCCTGGAGCTGGGGAAAGTGCCCACCTTATGGAAGACGTCCTGCATCATTCCAGTCCCCAAGAAGAACAGACCGAGTGAGCTGAACGACTTCCGGCCGGTGGCACTCACCTCACATCTGATGAAGACTCTGGAGCGGCTCTTCCTCAACCTCCTCAGGCCCCAGGTGCAGCACACTGAGGACTCCTCACAGTTCGCCTACCGGGACAAGGTCGGTGTAGAGGACGCCATCATCTACCTGCTGCACCGAGTCCACTCGCATCTGGACAAGGGGAGTGGCACAGCGAGAATCCTCTGTTTGGATTTCTCGAGTGCCTTCAACACGATCCAACCCCTTGTCCTACAGGACAAGCTTCTACAGATGCGAGTGGACCCCTGCCTGGTTGCTTGGATCTCCAGCTACCTCACCGACAGGCCGCAGTTCGTCAGGATGAAGGACACCACGTCTGACACTGTGGTCAGCAGCATCGGTGCTCCACAGGGGACAGTGCTGTCCCCCATCCTCTTCACTCTGTACACCTCGGACTTCTGTTACAACTCCGAAATGTGTCATATTCAGAAGTTCGCAGATGACACAGCCATCATTGGATGTATCAGAGACGACGAAGAGGAGGAGTACCGGTGCCTGGTGAGGGACTTTGTTGCCTGGTGCCACAACAACAGCTTGCAGCTCAACACCTCCAAAACTAAAGAACTGGTCATTGACTTTGGGAGGGACCGACCGAGACCTAGACCAGTTCAGATAGGAACGGAGGAGGTGGAGGGCGTGCAGACCTACAAATATCTTGGGCTGTGGCTGGACAATAGGCTGGACTGGACAAGCAACATGAGGCAGCTGTACAAGAAGACCCAGAGCAGGATGTACTTCCTGAGGAGACTCAGATCCTTCAACATCTGCAGGAAACTCCTCTGGATGTTCTACCAGTCTGTGGTCGCCAGCATCCTGTCCTACGCTGTGATGTGCTGGGGGGGGAGTGTGACAAAAGCGGACCTCTCCAGCCTGGAGAAGCTGATCAGGCGGGCCACCTCAGTGGTGGGGATGAAGCTGAAACCTCTGGCAACAGTGGCAGAGAGGAGAACTATTGACAAACTGCGGAGCATCATGGACAATGTCCGCCACCCTCTGCACACTGTCATCCACAGCCAGAGAAGCCTGATCAGCCAGAGGCTGCGCCTCCCCAAGTTCAGGACAAACAGACTGGGGAACTCATTCTTCCCCCGAGCCATCAGACTGTTCAACTCCTCACTGGGGGGGAGGAGGGCCAACAGAAGGACTGGCATAACACTGGAATAACATAATACTGGGACATCCATTCATTCAGTTCATTCATCCATCTATTCATTTATTTACATTTTTATAGTTTTATATTTTATATTTATATTCTATTTTTATTTTATTCTGTTTTTATTATCTTTAATAGGTTAAATGGTGTGTAATGGTGGTGGGTAATTTTGTACAGCGCTGTACGTTTTCTTGGAGATGCTAATTTCCCTGATGGACACCCCCTAAAGGAATCAATAAAGTACTCAATCAATCAATCAATCAATCAAAGAGAAGAGAGAGGAGAGTCATCTTCCCCTCTTCCCTCATTTTCCCCTCCTCATCCCTTTTTCCTCTTCTTCCTCCCCTCTTCTTCCTCTTCCCTCCTCTTCCTCCCCTCCTCCTCCCCTTCCCCTCCTCCTCCCCACCCCCTCTCCTCCCCTACTCCTCTCCTCTCCTCCCCACTCCCCCCTCCTTCCCTCTCCTCTCCTCTCCACTCCTCTCCTCTCCTCCCCTCCTCCTCTCTGATAACAGCTGATGTGATCAAATGTGATCTCAGATGTGTTGACAACATGGAGAGTTGATGTAAACATGAAACCTGTCATCATGTTTCTCAGAGAGGAGCAAGGGTGGCAGCAGGTTCTTCCCACATTCTCCCCATCTTCTCCTCGTGTTCTCCCCATGTTCTCCAGACATCTGCGAAGAAACAAACACAAGTCAGCACTGATGGAAAACTGAGCCCGTAAATGATCTGATGATGTCATTCACAATTATGTGTGAAAGTCCTCACAAAAATAAAACTATAGGGTATAGGGATATGTGTGTCTGTGGCGGGGGGGGGGGGGGGGGGGGGGGGGGGCTTAATGGAAGAAAGTGTGAAAGTGCTTTGACATTGATGTCATGAAATCAAGAACATCTTTTCTTAGCACGTGTGCGCGTGTGTTTCCGGCCCTCGGGAAGCAACATGCACCATCTGCAGCTGCTGAGGTATTTGTGAACATCTGGGACACAGCGCCCCCATGTGATGGGGAACATATGGGGATGCTGACCTTTGACGCAGTCACGTGGTGTTCAAGCCCAACGTGACGTCACTAGTCAATATTAAAATATTATATATACTAACTGTACTGCATGATATGTATATTTGTGATTATTAATGATCATATAAATAATGAATTAATGATCATATAAATGTTGACAAGAAAAACTGAGTCACATTTTGTAGTTTTTTGGGTGAAAAGGACAGAGTATAATAATAATACTTATACTACTAATAACACTACTACCACTACCACTACTACTACTGCTGCTAATAACAACAATATTAATAATGTTATTATAATAATAACCAACAACAACAACTCTGACCTCATGAATGAACAGCTGAACTGCAACTGCTGATCATGACTTCAGTTCTATTTCAGGAACACTCATGTCGAACCATTGTCAGATATTAATAGAACAATCTGTGATTTTTCTGCATGTTTCCATGGCTTCACCATGTTTAATTTTAAATAAAGTTTGTTTTTTTTAAATATTCCTATAGTCAGAAACTAGTTCACTTCGTTAACTATTGTAACTTTACCTGTTTGTAATGAGAGAGGGAGGAGTCGTGTGACACACACCATCTCACTTTTTAAAAATAGCACACACGTCTGGTTTTCATAAACAATCTGGTGAAGGAGCAGGACACTAGCAGGTAGGAGGAGATCTGATTGGATTCTTTGAGCTCTCAGAAGATTAAAGACATTCAAACTAATTATAACTGACATTGTTAGCAAATGCTAACATACTGAAGCTAGCACTAAATATGCCCTTTATTGGAGGGTTAAAAACTGTAAAAAATAAATAATAAAATAATGATAATAATAATAATAATAATAACGGTGCTACAAACCAATTTGGTCCTGTGTTAAACCAGTTTTGGTTGTGGGGGACCAGATCTGTCATGAGTATAGACTGATTTTCTTGACAAAATGCTACTACTTCCTCCTCCACCTCTTTATCTTTTTCTCCCCCCTCCTCCCCCTCAAGAGCCGTAATGGGTCGAGAGAGGAGTGTGGATGTTCCGGTCTATGATGTTTCACTGATCAGAGGAATCTGGGAGGTCCATGTGAAAAAACACTGGCAGAAACAGAAAAAGGAGCAGGAAAGGAAGGAGAAAAGCGCATTGGCCAGGTATGAAACACCTGATGGTCAGCTGACAGTAACAGTAACACAAATGTCTGTGTGACTGCAGGATTGAGCTGCAGTGGCATTACCGCATCTGCTGTAAGACCCTGAGAACCAATGAACAGAAACTCCTACACCAGTACCTGGAGAGATCCATGCTGCCACACACGTCACCAGGTGAGACACGGGTCACAAAAGTGACAACAGGCAAGGACAATCACATGGGTAAACAAGACCCAGTACAGGTGAATACACACCTGCAGGTACTTGACTCCTTCATTGAGTCCCCCTATGATTTTTATTGGCTGATCTGTTTTGTTTTGATCACTTGTCAGAAATGGATCAGCTGGATCAGATAGACCAGGTGGATACGATGGATGAGGTGCCAAAGATGCTAACCTTCCAGCTGAATGGAGAGAACTGGATGGTGAGGTAGCGCACCATGTGGTTCACCTGTAGGGAAATAACAGGTGCTGAGTGGAAACTTTGTGCAGGAGTTTCCCAGAGAGCTACAGTGGATGACCTACTTGAGAGAATGGCACGTCAGCGGGACAAAGATCCGCCAGCTTCCTGACTACCTGGCTCAGTTCACTCAGCTCACCATCCTCGACATCCCCAAAAACACCATTACTGAGCTGCCACCTGAGATTGGTGAGTCACCTCTGTGTTTCGGTTGGATTCTTCTCCAATAATCTGACAACCAAACGCCAGCCTTCCATCCACAGGTAGACTGGTGGTGTTGAAGGAACTAAATGTGAGCTACAACCGTCTGTGCAGAGTTCCTCCAGAGCTGGGAAACTGTGAAGACCTGCAGAGACTGGAGCTAACTGGAAATCACCTGTGTGAGCTGCCATTCGAGGTGAGACAGACCTGCTGATGTCCTCACGGCCACTCGTGGCTTCTCTTGCTGTGGTAAAGGAAATATCTGACCGAATTCCACCAGATGTTGTTCAGGTTTAGGAGCTGAAAGTCTCTTAAAAACAGTCAATATTGAAAATTTGAATGTCACCATCAGCTGAGTAGCCTGAGGCAGCTGGTTCACCTGGACATCGCAGAGAACAGGTTTGTATCGATCCCTATCTGTGCCCTGAGGATGAGCGGCCTGCTCCTCCTGGATCTGAGCAACAACCGTCTGACTGACCTGCCACAGGACATGGACAGGTAACCGCTGGCCTCAGCACCACCTGAGCTCAACCACCAATGAGCAAGAGTGTTGTGTTGGATCATCAGTTTTTCCTCTCTTCCTGTTTTCACCTGCATTGTCACCACGGGTTGTAGCTGTGCTAATCTAAAGAGGCTTGAGTTTGCCTGGAAACAATAACAAAGGTTTTGACTGGTGTGAAGTCATGATACAGCAGCCATCTTTAATTAGAGGTGTGGTTACAGGCTGGAGCAGCTGGTCACCCTGTTCCTGCATAAGAATCACCTGTCCTACCTTCCTCACTGTCTCACCAACATCCTCACGCTCAGAACAATTGTAGTCAGCGGTGATGAGCTCAACTGCATCCCGACCAGACTTTGCAACAACCCCGCCATCAAGTAGGTCATCATGTTGATCACCATGTAGGTCATTGCACCAGAAGCCAAAGAGAACATTTCAGGAACACCAAATGAGGAAAACATATATTAGTTGACGAGTGAAAAAGATCTGGTGGTTGCGCCCTCTAGTGGCAGCCTGTGGACACTGAAGACTCCCAGTGGAACAAAGTGAAACGCATGCTTTTGTTCTAAAACACCACATTAGAGTGAGAATATGAGAAACTGGCACACAGAGATGAGCCAGGCTGTTGCATTCTCATCTGTTGCTGACAGATTTATCCGACTCTATGAAAACACCATGAAGAAATGTGAAGAGGAAGAAGAGGAGAGAGGGAAGAAGAGAAGGTGGAGAGAGTGGAGGGAGGTGAAGGACAGCAGGGAGAAGGAGTTCATGGAAACCTACATCAGCTCACTGAAGGACAGAGGTGAGTTTCGTCATGCAGAAATATTTCTGAACATTTGTGGGCAGTGAAGAAGTCAAGTGTGTGTTTGTCACAGACAGCATTCCCTACTCCACCACCAAGGTGTCCATCACCTGCCTGCTGTGAGGGGACAAAGGTCAGACAGGCGTGAGGGGTCAGTGGTCAGACCTCCACCTTGTGTCTGGTTCAGATCTTTTCGTCATGAACGAACTCAGATGTCGACTAACATTCACTTTCAGTTATTTTACTTTTGGATTTGTGAACTTTTTGCTTTTTAAAAAAAAGTTGACTCCATCATTTGTGCAATATTTAACCATGTGATATATTAAAACCATTTAAAAACAAAATATTAAATTTTCAGTTAAAATTCGTAAAATTGTTGTTTATTTGATTTTACAGTTGTGACTAAATAAAGACAACAAAGATTTAGTCATGAACAGTCATACAATTTAACCTGTGTTTCTGTGGTGTTCGCATTTTATTTTGCTGTGCTTGTATGTGTGTGTGTGTCTGTGTGCGGGTGCTCACGTGTGTGTCTGATACTTTCAGTGTTTGAGCTCCAAAGATCCTAAATTTATTTTAAAGTTTTTCCTGGATTAATCCATGTTAACACAAACCGCCTGTTTTATCAAATGAAGTGGAGCCAGAGTGACGAGTAAAGTCAGAACAGATCCAGCCAAAACAGATCCAGGATCAGAAGATGCAGACATTAAACATTTGAATCCATAAATGTGTTTATTATCATGACAGAAATGAAACAGTTAACAAGATAAAAGATCGCTCTGCTGATGAAGCTGCTCCATCAGGAAAGTTTACAGGCACTCAGAAACTAAAGTGCAACAGTCAGCAAATCTTGTTCATTCGTAACAGGAACAAGAGGCTCTGTGAATCAGAAACTAATATTTGCATCAGACTGTGAGTTTTCACTGTCAAACTGCAGGAAAAAATGAAACATAGAAAAGAACATAGAAAGAAAAACATAGCGAAATGAAAGCAACTAAAACTTTCAGATGAGGAAGTTTTCATACCTGCAGTGATTTCTGGGAAAATGAGTAACTAGAAAAGAAACAACAGGTCCGTCTGTACATTCAACATCAACGCAACTGTAGCAACACAACGCTACTGCTGCATTCAGGTGCTTCAGGACATATAGCCACCAAGGCTGGTAGCTGGTCCGGACCACCCTGAAGGCAACACTTGATTGTCTAATCTATGGCACCTAACTGAAGGGACATAACTGTTTCAGCTTTGAGTTTCTCGTGATTGTCATCATGTTGTCACTGAAAGAAAACTATGACGGAGCGATTATGAATGTGGACGAAGTGATACCACCATAAAAAAAAACTCAAACAAAATAATAAAGAAAACAAAAATGACACAATTGGCTGACAACGTCTCCCTTTGGACTTTGAGTCACTGGCAGAAGTGGTTCAGCAACAATCATGGTGGTTCAGAAAGATATCCGTGACAAGATCACATGATGGGTTTACCTGATACGTCATGGTAATAGTGATCAGGGAGTCTCTGGAAGCATGTGTAACCAGTGCATAGAGGCCAGGTAAGGTCAAAAGGTCAACATGGAGCTGCGATGCCCCACTGCCTCCCCAAAATACATAGCAGTCTGAGGGAGGAGCATCAGATTTCCTCACCTCAGCACCCCTCACAGGTGGAGACAGCTGGAGATGCAAACAGGAAGTGAGACGCAGGTCCTTGTGGAGCATTCAGCCAATCTTCAGACCTCACATCAGAACTAAAGTGTCAATTTTAAATATTTTTAAAACTGTCCCAAAATGGAACAGAACCTTATCGCTTGTCTGTGCAACGCCATATGACGTTTCAATCAATTTCTTCTGAAAAGGGGCGGGACTTGCAGGGCCAGGATCAACCCAACGGCCTGTCAGTCACATGCTGCTGTCCTGCAGGAGGGGCTCAATGTCCTCTGTGTCACCTGCGGGCGTGGCCAGAGGGCCGGTGCTGACCGCTGTCACAGTCAGGGCATATCCAGATTTGTGGGTGGAGCCAGTCTGGCTATCATCCAATGGGTGTCGTTCAGGGATGAAAATGGCGACAAAAATAGCAAATAAAACCGTGCAGGCTCCAAACAGGAACGGTGGTCCAGGAATGAGCAGCTTCTACCACAGAGCAAAAAACAGACATGACCTCCATCACCACAAGTGCTTACTGACGGTGTGTGTGTGTGTGTGTGTGCGCGTGCGTCTGTAAACCTCGACTTTCTGTGATCTTCCTGCTGCTGGCTGTACATCGTTCAGCTCCACATTGAACAGGAAGAAGATGAAGCCATACAGAGCAGGACCCAGACCATTGCACAACCCTCTGATACCTGTGATCATGCCCTGGGCCACACCTGTACACACAGTTTATGAGACAGGACAACAGGCCGAGCAAGGGGTCGGCAGTTAGCTCATACTCACCCTGTTGATCAGGTGATGCACAGTGTGACACCAGAGCAGAGACTGCTGGGAATGTGATTGAGGACATGGCTGCGATGGTTCCTGCTGCCCACATCATCCTGAAGAGAACCAAAGCAGTCAACACCCAGCAGAACCAGAACAGAACCACGGATCCACTGGGAGGGTGCTCAAGAGCTCACCAGGGTTCTGATCCAAAGCCATACCAGGTCAGCTGCAGGAGCTGGAAGCCCAGGCCCAGAAGAACTGTGTTCTTATTGCCAATGGTCCTCATAAGGATGCTAAGAAACAAAGTCTAACAGACAGAGGACGTGATACAAGTCAGGATGCCAACAGCATCACAACACACACTTATAATTTCACTTTTAAATCCACTTCACTGTCTGACGGACCCTCCAGGCAGCTGCTTATTTCCATACCTGAGCAACAATGGAGAGAATGCCAACCATGGCGATGAAGGCGGCGATGGCAGCAGGTGAAAACTCAATGACCTGCAACACACATCCGACATTCTAATGAAGAACGGTCACCTGAGACCAATGCTTCCTGTGAGGGGTATGTTACCTGTCTTAGGTAGAGAAAGAAGCTGGAATACTGGCCGGCCTCAGGCAGGTAGGACAGGAAGACGGTGACACAGATCAACAGCACGGTGGTGTCTTTGCCAACACGCCGCAGAGACTGGACCACAGCAACCAACCAAATCAGAGAGCATAGAACCAGATCAGATGAACTCCTCCTCTTTGTTGGCAGGAAAACTATCACATGCACAGGAAAGGGGCCTCGTGCACAAGCCAAGTCACTTGTGAGCAACCCCAGTGAGTTTAAAGAGGAACCCTCCAACTGTCCCAGTGGACCTACATCAGCTGCTGAGAACAAACGTCTCTGAACTCACAGCAAACGGGTCAGCCTGTTCCCAGGAGATAGGGAAGCCCCATGATGTCAGCCTCATCTTGTCCGGCAGTGACTCCGGGACAACGAAGAACACAAAGGCAATGTCTATTACTGAAATCACTGTGGCGACCAGGGCGACCAGGCTGTCGCCATACTGAGCTGACAGGTAGGCGCCAATGGCTGGACTGGTCACCAGACTGGCTGCAAACGTGGCAGAAACCTGACGAGACAGAGCAGTGATATCAGGACCTGCAGCACCGAGCTGAAGATCAGTTGCTTTTACTCCTGGCAATCCACACATTTAACCAAAAACAGTCAGAATTCTACGTGTTTTGCCTGAAGTAAGAAAACATTTATATAGTCACAGATTAGGTCAAGATTAGGACCTTCAGCAGCCTGAAAGACAAACTGGTGAGCAGCTGGTCTAAACTCCTGTGGTGCTGAGGCTGGTTACCAGTCCGTAGGCGGTGCTCCTCTCCTGCTCCTCGGTAATGTCAGCCACATAAGCGAAGATCACGGAGAAAGTCACAGCAAATATCCCTGACAGCGAAATCAGAGCAAAGTAGCACCTACAGACAGGAAACATTCCATCAGTTCTCCTGGTTCTAGTTGATTCAGAAAACAGATTTTAATGGTTCCACGACATCAGTAAAAAGGTATTTTCTTTCCTTATGTTCCAGAATAATTACAGTATAATGATTTAATTAATCGCTTTAACATCAGCAACTATGAATAAAAATGGTTCACTCAGGATCTATATGTTCTGGCAGAAGGCAGCAAGGGTAGAACCTTGTTATGAGAACAGCAGCTGATCCAAATGATATTTTTAAACTATAACTTCAGAATCAAGATTATTTAGAAGAACTTCTGAACACAAAGGCCAACTGAAAGGTGCTTCTGGAATTGAACTAAGAGCAGCAGGAGATCCCAGTCTGGCTGATCTGATCACAAGAACAACAGGTGATGATCACATGAACTCTGACTGACTACCCCCCCAGCAGACGGCTCCACAACAACCAGAACCAAACAGCTCACTGCTGCCTCACATTCTCTCCATGATGGAAAGGATCAGACTCCTGAAACACACTCACACACACACACTCCCTCTCACCATGGGCTGATCCTCATGAAGGGGATGGGGGCACAGGTGAAAAAAACTGTCAGGAGGAGGAAAGATTTCCTCCCCCAGATATCAGACAGGGCTCCGATCAGTGGAGCCGACAGAAACGACAGGAATCCCTGAAAGAACACAGAGGCTCAGAGATGGATGACAGATGATCCCTCCAGAGAAATCGGCCATTTGGCCACTAACAAGGAGTGGAGGGTGACAGAGTTCACATGGAACCCTCTCAGATCCTCAGTCATAGCTGTCTACAGGCCTCACCTTCACACCCTGAACCAGACCGTTCATGAGAAAAGTGTGCCGAGGGAACGTCTCATGAAGAACCTGAAACAACAAGGAACAGTTCTTCAAGAAGCCACAGAGCCCAACAGAAAGGAAAACCTCACAAAGGAACACATCTGAGCGGCCAACACGGAGAAGGTGATCTAGAGAGGTGCTGCTGTCATCAGGTTTACTTACAGTCAACATGGGCGTGGTCAGTAGCCCCCAGGCGAAGAACTCCAGGAAGATCACCACAACTGCATGGGTGACTTTGGCTCGGCCCCGGCCGTGCTGCCAACACAGGAGGGTTTATTAGATATTCATGGCTGGAAAGGAGCTTCAATTCTTGTAAAAGCTCAGATGGACAGCTGCTCAGACCAACACCTCACAGGACAGAGTCCAAACAAACTGAACAGCATCAGACCAGCATCAGGGACACATTTATTTGAAATGAACGTGAAAGAAACCAAACCATGGAGGAAAAGATCAAATGCATTCTGGAGGAACAGCTGAGACATAGATGACAACAAGTGCATGTCCTGAATGGTGACAGGTTACTGGAGCACCTGCAGAGAAACAGCCTGTTTGAGATGTTTCAGTCAGGCTTTAGAGCTCATCACAGCACAGAAAAAGCACTTATTAAAGTTACTAATGGTCTTCTTATAGCTTCAGATCATGGACTGGTTTCTATGCTGGTTCTGCTGGATCTCAGTGCTGCCTTAGATACAGTTGATCACAGCATCCTGTTACATAGACTGGAACATATGATTGGGATTAAAGGGACAGCACTAGACTGGTTAGGATCATATTTATCAGATAGATACCAGTTTGCTCATGTCCATGGCGTTCCCTCTTCATACAGTAGGGTTAGCCATGGAGTTCCACAAGGTTCTGTACTTGGAACAATCCTTTTCTCCCTGTACATGCTTCCCTTAGAAAACATTATTCAGCAGCAATGAATAAATGTTCATTGTTATGCTGATGACACTCAGCTATATCTATCCATGAAACCAGAGGAGACAGAGAAGTTAGTGAAGCTTCAGACCTGTCTTAAAGACATAAAGTCTTGGATGTCTTCAAATTTCCTTCTCGTTAACTCAGGAAAAACTGAAGTCATGGTGTTTGACCCTGAACCTCACAGGGATAGATTAGATCACATGATCACTCTAGACAGTATCTCCTTAGCATCTAGTCTCTCTGTGAGGAATCTTGGAGTAACTTTTGACCAAAATCTGTCCTTCAACCCACACATTAAAATAGTCTCTAGAAGTGCCATTTTTCACCTGAGAAACATCGCAAAGATCAGGAAACTACTGACCCGCCATGATGCTGAAAAGTTAGTCCATGCATTTGTCACTTCCAGGCTGGATTATTGTAATTCTTTATTATCAGGGTGTCCAAACAACTCTTTAAGAAGCCTCCAGGTGATCCAGAATGCTGCAGCCAGAGTTCTGACAGGTATTGACAAAAGAGATCTCATAACTCCTGTACTGGCGTCTCTTCATTGGCTGCCCATTAAATTTAGAATAATTTTTAAAACCCTTCTTCTGACCTACAAGGTCCTCAGCTCCATCCTACCTGGAGGAGCTAGTGACACCTTATCATCCCAATAGACCACTCTGCTCTTTGAATGCTCGTTTACTTGTGGTTCCCAGAGTCTCTAGGAGTAGAATGGGGGGCTTAGCATTTAGTTACCAGGCCCCCCTGCTGCGGAACCAGCTCCCTGTCAAGGTAAAAGTTATAGACTTTTAAGATTAGACTTATAACCTACCTCTTTGAAAAAGCTTATTATCACTAATTCTCTAGTTGCAGTTACTATCCTAGACAGACAAATTATCATACTTAGGGGATCTAATTATTAGGTTAACATCCTAGTTATGCTGCTATAGGCCGAGGCTGCCTGGGTCCAGAAACATGATCACCTGACAGGCCTCTGTCACCAACTGGGTCAAGTCTTCCTTTCCTATCCTCCTCATAGGTATCGCGGCCTTCATAGTTGTATGCTGACCTACTGACCCCGCTGACCTACTCAACTCAACAGGCAGTTTATTTTAATTAATATAATGTATTTCTATGTTCTACCTGTTCTCTCCTCTACCTGTCCTCCCTCTTCTCCTTCCTCTCTACCCAGCCGGCTCAGCAGGAGGGTCCCCCCTATATGACCGACCCATTTTCTGTTTACATCCTTCATAAGTAAACGTGAGTTTTCATCTACCTCATTTCTAGTGGTGGAAGTTAGAAAAAGACTAATGGTGGTCAACAAATAGAGATAAAATCTACTTCCTGTTTGCAGTCCTGACAGAATTAATCCATAAAAGTTTGGGTTTAAGGGGGAGCTAGCATTAGCAGCGGCGCTAGCCCGGAGTCAATGATGGGACCACCTGCGTCACCTTTACGCTCCTGTCAGATGACTTTAAATACGGGGGTTGGTCTGAAAGTAGCTGCACAAATGCACAATTTGTGGCCCAAAGCTGGCTACCCAGCACCGCCCAGGAGCCGCTTAAAGTTGCCGTTAGCCCCGGTGCTAACAATCCTCACCGAGCTCCGCACCAACATGATGTCGGTGGCCTCGCTTGCTGGTTTCTTCAGGCTCGGCTCACATCCCGGCTCGCCGGTTATCTCGTGTACTGCGACCCTGTCGGCATTCCTCGGAGGGGGACGTGTCTCTTCCAGGGTTCCGTCGGTATCACCTCATTCCTGTACTGAACCACGGGAGCGGCAGCAGAAACCGTTGGGTTGGTGTCCTCCAAATTCCTTTGCTTTACTTGAATCAAACAGCCGGTTACATCAATTTAATCACAGCGATCTTTTGTGTGAGCGGGGCCATCCGCTCACTCTCTCAGTTAATAGTAAACACTGACCTAAACACCGCCCCAGTAGGATGTCTCCATATACCAACGAACGTAATGTCTCCAGGATGAGTTGCGGAAGTTCTACTTGTTAAAACTACAAATAAAGTTTTAAAGTGTTAAACTTTCATGTGGAACAAAAGTATTTGTACTAACAATAATGCCGTTTAATGGTGAAGACGATTTTTAAAATATGGTTGTGAATTTTCTTCGTAGCCAAATTCCTTTGAAGGCCCCCGACAGTTAAGTGACTTAAATAAAAAGGCTGCTTCACAGTGATGATTCGGCACAAATGAAGCTCTTTAGAGGTCACATAACAACTGTATATTTAATTACATCAAGACAGTTTAAAGTATTCAAATCTATGAAAATATTTTTTTTCAAAAAAGCGGGAAATTTGCAAACGTTGGTGTAATAATTGGTGTATCTAGTTAATGACAGGACGTTTCGATAATCTGTTTCTGCCCACACAGATTGTTTGGATGTTTAACTGCCATATTGTGAACTTTGTTTGAACTTTGTTTTATGTAAAAGGAATTTAAAGAAAATGATTCTTCCACTTCACAGTCGTGGTGCTGCTGGGGCCACCTGCTGCACCGCGGCTCTCATTACAATACAGGAAAGAAGTTCTGGTATTGGAAAAGATCAAATTTCAACGAACATAAAGACTACATTTCAATCCAACTGAAATGATTTGAGTTATAAAACAGAAAGGAGGCCGACGCAGGTTGTCGTGTGACGGGAGGACACAGGATACGGTATCAAAATATCTGGTCTTATTTCCGGTTGGAGTACTGTAAAATAAAGATTATCAATGTTTTGACCTCGTTGTTTTTGTTGTCGTGTATGTTGATGGTCTTGAAGAACACCTTTACTCAAATGATATTTCTGTTTGTTTGAAAAATTGGACTATAATAGCTGTGACGTGAGTTACAAAAATTTGATCTTTTCCACAAAGCTGTTTAAAAAACGCATGTGGCAAAATTTCACACATTTTAATTTTTAATAGGATATGATTCGTTAGAACAGAGCTCGACTTTCACTACTGTCCTTTCCCCATGTTTAATATTTTTTAAAACAACTACGTAAGAGGCCCCCCATAATCTGCATTTTATTTTGAAGGTGTTGTCGTCTCACTTCCGATTTGCCTTCATTCGAACCAATCCAACTTGACGCAGCAGAGAGGCGAACGGAGGATCGGCGGATCAATTTAGAGCCACCGGCGGCTGATCGGATTATGCGGAGGCGTTGATCATTACATCGGTAAGAAACGATATAGGCTCCGTGTCGAGGAACAACCAGCGGCGACATAAGAGCGCTGTAGAGTTAGCCTGGCGCCCATGCGCCCCTCGCAGCCTCCCCTCTCCCTTTGTTCCTTTGCGCCTTTTCTTGCACCGACACAGGTTTTGTAAATACTGGCGCAACATGGCCGCCGTGTGCAGAGATCAGCCGCTGTGTGCGTGCGCGCGCGCGTGTTGTGGGGCGACGAGGAGGTAATTAGGAGTGTAAATTCTGGCTTTTGGCTGCTGATCTTCAGCTTAATCGTCACTCGCATCCAAAACACCCGCAGCTGATCTGGACCGCGCACACGTGACCTGCATATTTCAATCTGGACACACGCCGCTAGACTGCGCGTGTGTGGTGGGGGTGCGGGGCGGACTTAGGTCATGATGGCGATGGTCGAGATGTTTTTACGTTAGTGTGACGTCATAGTGAGGGCACGTCATCGATGTCCAGCTGTTCTATTGAAACGTGTAGTGCTCGATACACCAGAGCACATGAAAAGTGCTTCTCAGTCACCTTTTACTCTTTTACTCTTCTTTTCTTTGATCTTTGGGAGTCTTTGAAGCTTTTTGTTTATTTAGGATGTAATTTTGTGTAATTTGCTCTGATCAACTTTTGCTTCTGTGTTAGAAAAGTCACAATAATTGCGCAACATAAATGACTAAAATCACCAGAGCTGCTGATCCTGAGTCTATAAAATAGTAAAGGGAGACAAAGCTTTTTTATTTCAATCCTTGCAGGGCTACAGCTGATGTTATGTTTGTTCTTTAATAATCACAAAGTGAATCATTCTTCCCACCCAGACTGATCGGATTTCTCTCAAGGACATAGTCTGGACCCAGCTGCCCAGGGACTGGTCTTCATCCTTTCTTCACTCCTCCCTCTGCTCCTTCCTCCTTTCCCTGCCCCCCAGCCCCTCACCCTTTCTCCATTCTCACCCATTCCTCTGCACATCGAGGCCCAGCGTTCACCTCGAACTGGCGGCCGGACCGGCTGCCCCCACAGGTGGATGAATGAAGACCCCATTCAAGAGCCCAACAGCCCCACGACCCCGGACAGACGGGGGTGAGTTCCAGAGGCTTTATTTCTAGGCAGTAATAAATGAAAGTCTGGTTGTTAGCATGCTATCATTAGTGGCAGCCGGCTCTGGGCCTCAGGTTGGTGTCTCCGATGTGCTGGCAGTGGGGGACACAGTAAAATGCAGGGGAACCCGCTGTATAGTCTTCTGTTCATTAGGATGCCCCGGTGGTCGGCGGCAACACAGAACATGTTAAAATAATTCTCTGTGTGTGGGTGTGTTTTAGGGCATTCAGGTGTTTCTGCAAACATGATGAAGAAAAAGAATCCACACAAGTGAGATCACAAAATTTAGATGGTCATTTTGAAAATTTTGACAGTCGCACTCATCTTTTCTCTCTCTCTCTTCCTCCCAGGAAGCAGAGGACCAATGTGGGTCCCAGTAAGACTCTGGCTCAGCCCAGAAGGAACATAGTGGGTTGCAGGATCCAGCACATCTGGAAAGAAGGAAGTAAGTTTGATGGAACAGAATGTTCAAATCTGCTTCAGAAGCTGTATTAATCTGGTGGGCGGAGCTTAATGTGGTGGCTTTCACCTTTGCTCAGGTGTTCTTCTCTTCTTACTCTGCTCCATTCAGTTTTGATGTTTGATGAATAACCTTAATCATTTTGTGCTGAGAAATTGCTCGGGTGGATGTTATTAGTTGTTTTATGCTTCCCCATAACTGCGGCCATTTAATTCGAGATTAAATGTATAAAAATAAATAAAAATGTTGCAGTTTGTATAATGAGTTCAAAACAAGCAGCCAGATCTTTGACCTTTAACCTCAGAAATATAACAAAATCCTTTTCTCACATGTTTATGAAGCACTGAGCAAAACTCTTGAATAATTTCTGTGTGTGTGTCTCTCTCCCTCCTAGGTAAGTCCTCTCAGTGGAAGGGGACTGTCCTGGACCAGGTCCCAGTGAATCCGTCTCTCTACCTGATCAAATACGACGGCTTCGACTGTATCTATGGCCTGGAGCTGTACAGCGACGAGCGGGTGATCGGACTGGAGGTTCTGCCTGACAGAGTGGGTGAGGAACTGCACCATCACACACCAATCTCATCGGTTCTGTGCCTTATGACATCATCCAGAGTGTACCCCTCTGATCGGTCCAGCTCCAGCCCGCGTCAGCGACTCCTTGCTGGCAGAGACCATGATCGGGAAAGCGGTGGAGCATATGTTTGAGACGGAGGATGGGCCGAAGGAGGAGTGGAGGGGAATGGTTCTGGCCCAGGCTCCCATCATGACATCGTGGTTCTACATCACCTATGAGAAGGACCCGGTGCTCTACATGTACCAGCTCCTGGACGACTACAAGGAGGGAGACCTGCGGATCATGCCCGACTCTAGTGAGCACCGTACACACAGTTTCTGCCAGTTTACACTTAGCTTCTCACTTGTTACTTGTTCAGGGTTGAAAGATCTCAGAAAAAAAATCACATGACCCATGTTTACCTCTGTTTATGTGCAGATGATGCAGCAGCAGAACGGGAACCTGGTGAGGTGGTCGACAGCCTGGTGGGCAAACAGGTGGAGTATGCCAAAGAAGACGGCGGCAAGCGTTCGGGGATGGTCATTCACCAGGTGGAGGCCAAACCCTCCGTCTATTTCATCAAGTTTGATGATGACTTTCACATCTACGTCTATGACTTAGTCAAGACCTCCTAAGGCCAGAGAATCCAGGTCCAAGACCACCAAGAAACTGATTAAGACCTGCTCAGACTCCACCAGAGATGCTCTATGGAGAGGGTGATCCACTCGGATTTGTTTTTCAGAGATGCGCCTTAAAATGAGAAAGTAATGTTTGTGGCTGTTGGAATGGTCACATGTTCAGAGTTTTTTCCAGTCATTCATTATTTTTTCTGCATTTCCAGAATTCTTTCTCTTAATGTTATATTACCGTAACACAAAAGGAGCCACAAAAACAATCTGGACTTTTTGAAGAAATGGAGAAAATAAAGATCGGCTGCAGCCTTTCCTGAACCTTCATCAGATCATTGGGAGCTGGGGGGTCTGTTCCCCCAATACTGAACTTCCTGTCAGTTCATGTCTGTTTCTACATTACCCAGAATTACTTGGGTGAATCTCTGTGGACAAGAGTTAAGTTGCAACAATTATCCTGACAGCATCGTCGATGCTAACCCAGCAGATGACGTTCGTGGCCATTTGAAGTTGTTCCCACAGCATTTTTCAGTTTTGTTTTAACAACTGGTGGTTTCCACCCGAACGTAATTATATTTGTACCAGAAATGCTCGTTTGAACACTGACGGATTGTAGTGAGAGTTTGGGAAAACTTTCAGTTTGGTTACATGTAATATATGGTTTATAACACATGACGTGGTTGTGAGGACACATGTTAATTCATGTACCTTCAAGAGACATTTTTATACTTTGACGTCAGTTTTATGGTAGGGGTAAGTGTGCTATCAACCATGTCTGACATGACAAATGTCCCCTTTAAAGTTGATAAATGTTGATTTTTAGCTTCAGTCATTCCAAAATATCCACTGTTCCACACCTGCTCCTTCAGACGGCTAATGTCACTCAGCCTGCTCAGAAAAACCAACAGATGTGGATCCAGATACATCTCCATCCACCTAAATCCACTTTTCATTTTAAGATAATTCTCCACGTGGTATAAATAACTCTGATTTTGACCAATTCCAAACAATATATTCAATATCCCAAATCAAACACACAGATGATGGTTTTTTTGGTTCTGAACATTGGAGCTTTTTGTTAATGAGCAGATAATTTCCTTATTTCTTTGACCAATCAGCTTGGTCGATTCACCTGCGGAGGCTATGATTGGCTGCTGTCTCCAGCGAGGGTGGGTCATCGGGGGTGACGTTGACACTTGTGAGACCATTTCATAGACTGACCAAGCTGCGTGTGTGTGCGTGTGTGTCCCGTGCAGAGCCGTGTTGTATTTGCATGCTCTATAGCTCTGTGTAAATTCAAGTTGCTGAGTTGCATGTTCTGTGTTTTCAGTTCAGCTGACGTCTGTTGTGGCTGTTGGTGCCTTTTTCTTTTTCTTGTTCTTTTCTGTGTTTTTTACAGTGTTTCAGAGGCTGTGAATTAAAAAATGTTGTGACAACCTGAGGTGACAGAGTTATGACGGTGTGACGTCTGTTTATGGTGGATTGCCACTGTTAGAGTGCCAACTACTGATGCCAGTGTTGTACAGCAGTGAAAAGCTCCCACAATATTTACAAAAATTAAACATTTCTGTTTTTCACTTGAGTCTTACTCTCTTTTCTCGTTGATATTTAATTGTGACCTTACCCAGTGAACACATTTATCCACCCTGGAGAACTTGAAGCATGTGTGAGACATAAAGCAGACCATGTGCTGTCAGCCAGGTCTGAGGATGCCTATGAAGTGTCAAAATTATACAGTGAAGTTAAAAATTACATGAAATAAAAGAACAAATCAGATTATTACATGTGAACTGTGACAAGTGCGTGTGTGCAAATAATACACATGAACTTGTGAAAAGCGTCACTGTGACGTCATAAACCCGCGCGAACTCCCAGAATGCATCTCTCAGATAAATGACAAACCTGTTGTTTAAAGGCCATTTATTAGTTGTCGTCGATCAATTAGCTTCCTGATTATTGATTGATATTAACCTGTTTCGATACCCTGTCTGAGAACACAGGAGCTAAAAGATAAAACCGTCAGTAAAGAAGCTCACCTGGAGAATCAAAGTGTCCAACTGCCCTGTCGCGCCATGATCTTTCTGGTTCATGCATGTGATGATTGGTCAAATCACGGATCAATCTGTGAAAGGTGCAGCCTTCTCTTGTTACGCTATGCGCCTCAGCCTCTCTGATCCAGAACCAGATATTATCTGTGCAAACATGTAGACAAATCCTGCGTCAGTCAACAAACAGTCTTAACAAATTCTGTCAAAATAGTATTTTTAATTTTTATCACGTCTTTGGGGTAAACGTAGATCTAGAGATGTAGAATGTGTGATAGATATAGACAGATGCTGTTTTTTTTTTAGGATAGAATCAAGTCTATTAGCCTACAGTAGTTCTCTACCTCATTTTGTTAGTACACCAAACTTTTTAACCATATTTCTAGTGGTGACCGGTGCTCTATTGGTTTTAGTCAACTTAATTAAGATGGTGAAAAGATGTGTTTTCAAAAGCCAACCCCGTGGCGGAAAGGCTGTGAGCAGCAGCAGTTCGGTGCTCCCGCCTCTCCGGCAGGAGGCGCTGTGATCCTGACAGGAACAGGAAGTAGAAGTGGACAGTGGCGTGTTGAAGCTCCATGTGGTTGAAAGGCGATAAAAATACCTCTGGTTTAAGTTTTTTATCTTTGTTGAGGGGTGAAAATGCAGCACGACGACGTGAGTGTGAACCAAGAATATGCTAACACTAGCTAACCAAGGAAATCTTTCTCATATTGAGTATCGCTAACGACTTTATTAATCACTAATCCTTCGTCGCTTGAAATATGAAACGCTGCTTTCATTATGCTGTCATTGTTATTAATTTCTTGTGTTACAATCGTTGCTTCAGGTTATCTGGGATATTATTGGGAACAAACAGTTCTGCTCATTCAAAGTCAAGTAAGTTAATTTATGAAAGGAAGATGTTTTAAATGTGCTTCTCCAGTATTTCTTTGTCTTTGAAGATTAATAAACTCAAGGTTGCGGTTTAAAGTGTCATCATTAGGAATATTTTTATTTACGTTTTTTTTTAAATTGTTGAGCAACCTTTCACAAAATTCCTCTGAAAGGAAGAAACTTTATTAAATGGCCACAGTGATTCTTATTCTTTTTGCCTTAGTTTTACTCGAGCCTGAGTATCTCGTGTACTTCATTACTTTGCACCTGGTGTGGTTTTTGTGTTAAAGACCTGATTGGCTCATTAAACCTTAAGATAATGTCCCAATTATTAGCACACTGTCCTGCATTTAATTAATGAGCTAAAAAGGCTGCTAATTACTGGAGCGTTGATATTACGATCTTGTCTTTGTCATCAGGACCAAGAGCCAGAGTTTCTGTCGGAATGAATACAACATCACTGGAATGTGTAACCGCTCTTCCTGTCCACTGGCCAACAGTCAGTACGCCACCATCAGGGAGGAGAAAGGTGAGGGACGCAGCATGACGCGTCAACTAGCCTGCGCCGTGTGATAACGCTTTTATTCTTGCAGGTCAGTGTTTCCTCTACATGAAGGTGATCGAGAGAGCAGCATTCCCTTCCAAGCTTTGGGAGAAGGTCAGGACTATTCTGATTTGTAGATGCACAAGTGAGAAAACACGTGCAAGGATGTGCTAATAGGTGTTTCTGTGCATGCGCAGGTGAAACTGAGTAAAAATTATGAGAAAGCTCTGGAACAGATTGATGAGAATTTGATCTACTGGCCTCGATTCATTCGACACAAATGCAAACAACGCTTCACCAAAATCACCCAGTACCTGATTCGAATGAGGAAACTGGTCCTCAAGAGACAGTAAGGAGAAAATCCCACATCCGTGTAGGCAATTCAAGTTGAATCTGCTTTGTGAGTTGAGTGATTAAGTGTGTGTGTGTTTGTGTGTGTAGGAGGAAGCTGGTTCCCCTCAGCAGGAAGGTAGAAAGGAGAGAGAAGAGGAAAGAAGTGAGTGAAGCTGATCATGTGTGTGCACATACATGCCTGCCTGTTAATGTGTGTTTGTGTTGGCAGGAAAAAGCTCTGATTGCTGCTCAGTTGGACAACGCCATCGAGAAGGAGTTGCTGGAGAGACTCAAACAGGGAACGGTGCGCATGTGCTCACATTATCCACAAACGGGAAGAAATCTGGGAAGAAAAGAGGTTTTCAGGGTTTCGATGTTTGTTTCAGTACGGAGACATCTACAACTTCCCCGTTCACGCCTTTGATCGAGCTCTGGAGCAGCAGGAGGAGAGCGAGGAGGAGGAGGAAGAAGAGGAGGACGATGAGGTGATTATCAGTTCTCTCTCACCCCCCCCGCACGCACAGAGTTCGTATTTGATTGTGTGTGTGTGTGCGCAGGATGTTGGGCAGAAAGAGTTTGTCACAGAAGAGGAAGTGGAAGAGAGCGATCTGAGCGACTTTGAGGTAAATGGGGCTCCTGACGACCCACCTGTCAGGTCACATGATATTGATATCATCATCATTGATGTCATCTGCCAGAGTTGCACACGGGGTGGCGGGGCTTATTGGGTTAGGGTGATGATGATGGACCACAATATGGGCTGCAGGTACTTTCTTTGGGTTTTAATTTAACTATTCATTAAAAATGCAAGAATAAGTTTCTCAGCATTGGATATCGAGACCTGAAACTTTGACCTTTTAATTATTACGACTCAAATAATTCAAACTTCTGCTGACCCATGAACTTGACACAGAAGGCCCAAGATTCACGTCACTCTTTGACCAGAACTTCTCATGAGTGTGGATGTAACTGATGGAACGTCTGTTTTCACAGGAAATGAACAAACTGAAGACAAGTAGTGATGAAGAGGGGGAGGAGGAGTCCAGTGCAGAGGAGGATGTGCAGACTTTAAGGTGTAAAGGGAAAAGCCCGGCCAATGGTTCAGTGGCAAGGAAAAAGCGAGCGTACGTGGAGATCGAGTACGAGCAGGAGACGGAGCCAGCAGCCAAGAGCCGAGCCGCACGTTGATGACGCCTCTTGAGGGAAGTGTGACCTGAGGACACACCCCCTGGACACTAACAGCACCCCAGTCCTGGAAACTGACTGGAGAATTTTTCTGTTGCCAGGAACTTTATTACACTTCCTGCCTGTCATCCGAACCCTTCCCTTCACACAAATTCATCCCATGCAGAAGAAACTTGGACCAGGCGAGGAAGGGTGATGACGTCATCACGATGTCATCGTCCAGCAAAACAGTAAATGTTTAATATTAAAACTTTTTGAAGCATTTCTGGCTCGTTTTGAGACAACGAATGAACAAATCTCATCTCTGATTGGTAATTTATCTCTACGCCATTCTGGAAACTTTCTGTTTCTGGTTTGAATCCAAACAGTTTGAATTCTTAAAGAGAAATCACCCTTTTGGGTGAAAAGAAGCTGATTCAGAGTCTCCAGAGAATTTCTTTACATTTTGTTTTTTCTTTAATTTTCATGACTGCAGCCAACAGCTAAGGACAATTAGTCAAGTTAGAATTTTTTACTGAAGGGGTGGAGCTTCACCCCAAAAAAGATTTCAAACATTGGATGATGACTACTACAACAACTCACTCTTTTCTTAAATGGGTGTTTGAAAATGTAAATTTTGATGAAATACATGATAATGGAAATGTCTGTGTAAATTCTCAGTCATCCAGGTCATTGTATCCAAGGTAGTTTTCTCTGTCAACTGGACTGGGTTTCTTCTCTTGAAGATGTTTCGCCTTCTATCCAGAAGGCTTCTTCAGTTCAGAACTGAAGAAGAAGAAACCCAGTCCAGTTGACAGAGAAAACTACCTTGGATGATAATGGAAAGTCTTTTAGCTCTGCCTCCCCTCCAACATGTTTACATTTCCTTGGGAAAAGGACATATTTGCACAAAAAGTCCTAGTATCCAACTAAATGTGTAGAAGTGATATTTTGGGCCATTTCATGCTTCAAAGACAAATTTGAGTCGGGTCATCACCACAGCAACAGCCAGCTCATGTAGCCTTAGCAACTGCTGGCTCATTTTGTCATAGATAAATAACTTTTCCAGAACTGGACTAACTTTAAATATTTATTTTGCCACAACTTCATGGCCCGCTGTTGTAGAAAGCAGTTCTGCAGCCAGCCACTGCGAGAGCCATTACTTCCTCTTTGTTGTAGGTTACTTAGATTTTGAAACTGTCTAAACCTCCCACCATTTCCTCAATTTAGCCCCTACAACTGTTCCTGCACATGGGAACGACAGGCCTAAATATTTGCTTCACGGATTTTCAAAGGGAAAAAAACAATTCAGTTTAATGTGCTCTACAAATGCAGATACAGGTATATTATTACTTGGCAAAAAAGTATTTCAATCAGTGAAAATGGAATTCCAAGTGTAATTCCAGGAGCAGTCACCAAGGGCGCTGTAACAAACAGTACACCAGTTGTAAAAAGCTGAGGATTCACGTTTTATTCTGACTTGACATTATTTTCACCTAAACATCTGATCATAAAGGTGAAACTCCAAGATTGAAGTCAAATGTGGGTAAAAAGAACTTTTCACAACACAGTTTCAGCAGCCGCCAACAATTAGACACTTAAAATACTTAAAAAGGCTAAAGGTTTGGTTTACCAGCTGGACTTTGTGGACTTGGGTAAAGAGAACTGACCCAGGACCAGTATAAAACTGGGTCTTCACAAGGTGCCTCCTTTCAACTGATCTCACTTCCTATCATTTATTGAGTGTTAGTTTTCAAAATCCTTCCTGCACAGGTTGTTTTTGTAGGTTTGTGAGAAAATGTCAACGCCACAGACGAACAGCAGCGAAACCGCAGAAACGAGCTGATGGAGGAACCGTCTGACTCCGATACCTGATTGGTTTGATCAGTACCATAAAAGGGGACTGAAAACCAGCGCTCAAAATCACTGAGAAGTGACCATGAATACCAGTTCCAGTCCTCTTCAGGGAAATGGTGTCTTTTCCTGACACGGGCATGGTCGCGTGCACAGGCCATCGTCCTCTTGACGTCAGACAGATGTTGCTCTGCTTCAGCTCCCAGGAGCTGGAAGTGGTGGGATAATGGGGATTATTTCAGGAAGTAAGGAAAGATGCCGGAGTTTCCCATGGTGTTTGTAGACGAAGGTGGTCCAGGCTCTTTTTGGTGAGGTCAGGATCTTGAGGGGCAGCTGGGGCGGAGCTAAAGAAGGCTGGTTGGATTTTTCAGATATTTCTGTCGTGGATCTGAAAACGTCCCATCAAGATTGGGACAGGGCCGATTCTGGAATGCAACAATTCCACATTTGAATAAAACAGGTTAAATCATCCATTTTTAGAGTAAAGGCTTGATTGGAAGCCAACTGGGTTCACATGGGACAGTTCAGATTACAGAACTCTTCCTCCATTAGACCCAGTTTGCACTGCAGTGTTTCAAACTGGACCAGATTAGTCCAGATGCGATTAGGTTTGGATTATAATTATGTGGACACTTGACCTCTGAGGTCTGCAAATGTTTACATTTATATGGTCTGAGAGCTTTGGAGCGCTCGGGACGCTGAGTTCTCTGCATTTGTCTGAGTCCTTCATCTGGGCTGATCTGGAGCTGCTGGCTGAGGTTAGCAGCTGCAACCCTCTTTGGGTGCTTGGTTGTCAGCATTGAGTCGCCCCCCCTGAGGTGCCGATGGTTTGTGCTGGACTCCCGACTCTGCAGCATTCAGGTCTAAGCTGCCATCCTGGATGTTCTGATAGATCCTCTTTGCTGCTTCCAGGAAGGCTTCTTCCACGTTTTCTCCTCTGAGAAAAAAAAATTCAGACACAATAAAGACTGAAGAGTCTTCACGTCCATTTCAGGAAGTAAAACTTCGACTGTACGCTCGTGTATGCAGGAACCGGGATCAATCAACAACTACCTGAGGGGAGACGCTACCAGGGGTCAACCCCCTTTAACTTTGGTCCCCAGTCAGGCATCAACTGGGTCAGGTTTTCTGTGTATGTTTGTGTGCATGAGTGTGTGAGCTTACGTTTTAGCGCTGGCCTCTAGAAACAGTAAACCTGATGAGAAACAGGCGGTAAAGGTGTCAGTCAGTGGGCGTTCACCTTCAGCATTACCTCAGACGCTCCTCACCGTTCTCCTCAGCGAACTGTTTGGCCTCCTCGTAAGTTACGTCTCTCTGGGCCTCCAGGTCGGCCTTGTTTCCAATCAGAATGATGACCTGGAGACACAACAGAAGAAGGCAAGTCTGCTCTTTCACTGCTCATCCTGGAACAACAGCAGACACCTGTCTGTGGAACTGAAGTCAGCAGGTTGGAATGATCAAAGGTCACCTGCAGCTAGTCTGAGTTCTTACCTGAAGGCCAGAACTTAAATGGAGAGAACAGGTCCAACAGAGCTGCTGAGCATTTGTCTTACCTAATCTGGTTAGGGTTTTTCAATGGTCTCAGCGAAATGTTCAGATAAAAAGGTGGGGGGTGGATAATGTCTGTGAAAGTCCTCACAAAGGTAGAAGTGCAGAGGTGTGTGTGGGCGTGTCCACTCACTGTGTTAGGATTGGTCAGGTTCCTGGCATCTGTCAACCAGCTGCTGAGGTGATTGTAGGTGCTTCTCCTGAACAGAGAGTCGTTGTCATGACAACATCCACATGACACATGACTCCACCCCCATCAGTACCTGGTGATGTCATAGACCATGAGGGCCCCCGCAGCCCCCCTGTAGTAGGACCTGGTGACGGCCCGAAAGCGCTCCTGTCCGGCTGTGTCCCAGATCTGAAGCTTCACCTTCTGACCATGAACCTCCATAATTCTTGTTCCAAACTCCACCCCGATGGTGTGAGGACAGTCTGCCATGACTGCACACAAACACCTTTTTAGTTCTATCTTTGTGAGGACTCCCATAGACATGACTCCATCAGAACCCAAATCAAATGTCTATGATATCAAATGAAACTGGCCACAAAGATGCCTTCAAAAAAATGTGAAGAAAATGAAACAGCTGCCACATCGATTAAATCCTGTACTTTTATGAAAGCTCTACATTTCAAGTCAAGCTCAACTTTGTTCACATGCTTTGACGACAGCATTCATATGATTTATAATGTTTACTATAATAAGCAGTGTGTGACACGTGACATATTAGATGAGATGAAGACGGGATGGGATGGAGAAAGTGTGGACAGGTTTTTGAGGGAGGAAGACTGACAAAGCAAGAGAAAGAGTTGAAGATGAAGAGCAACTCACATTTTTTCTCTGTGAACTGATGGAGCAGACAGGATTTCCCCACTCCCATGTCCCCTGGACAGGTGAGCAGAGATCAGAGTCAACACAAACACTCCCAACTGTCTCCATTAAACCAGTAACTTTGTAGTACTCCAAAATGTCCAACTTGTTTGATTTGATCCCTATGTCCCAGTATAATCAGTCCATTTATACCTTCTGTCTCTGTGTAACTAGTCCATTTATCCTCTCTGTTCCAATATAATCAGTCATTTTGTCTCTGTCCCAGTATAACCCGTCCATTTCTTCGTTGTCTCACATCGTATCGACGAACTCGAGGGTGTGTTTGTTATGTGTCACTTGTGGTCGCGGGGCGGTGCCTTACACTAAGAGACAGTTCTGCTCTTCCTTCGTGAACAGCGCTCACATAATTATTTAACATGCAGCATGTCATTTCCTTATTTCGGTTCCTGTGTTTGTCACTCACCGATGATGATGTACTTGAAGATGTAGGAGTAGTTGTAAGGTGCGGCTGTCATTTTGGCACTGTGATGATAGATAAAGAGCATTAAAGCTCAGAATTATTTAGAACTTTGCTTGGTGTCGGCGTCCACGCCCTGTCTGAACCGAAACCCTCACAACTCGGATTCTCAGTGGTCAAATACCCGCTAAAAAACATTTAATCTTGCATACATACCAAAGAAGCAAGGCTAAGCCAGTTTACCATTTGGTGCTACAAGACACATGGTGACAGTACTTTACCAAGAAAGAAGCCACATTTGACACAAAGACTAAAGACATCAGCTGACCCGAGTCACCGAAAAAACATCAGAATTCCTCCTGGGAAATTAGCTCTGATGCTAACCGGCTAATAGCTGTACTTCTCTTTAAGCGTAGGTGAGGACTTCACAAACAGGCGAGTAATGTTAATAAAGATTCTAAATCGACACTGTAGGATTGAAAAGAGGATATTCACCTTCGGTAATAGTGCTTATTCGACCTTTGAATCAGGTTTCAATGTAGATCGAAGGGCTGATTGTTGGTTAGTTAGCCCAGCGAGCATCCAGGAAACCTCTCTCCTCTTCCGCGATTCTTCTTCTCTGTTTAAACCCCCCCAGTACATAACACTGATTTACTGCCACCAAGTGGTAATAATGTGAATGGACGTGCGACAGTATTTTTTTTATTATTATTTCTGTTGGAATTTTTTAATGACTCCATGTAGCCAGATTAGTTCGATCCTCTTGTGTTTGAGACCATGTTGAAATTCTGGCTTTCTCTGAGGATTCTAAATTAAGTCTATCACAGCAGGCAGGAAAACAGGAGGAGTGTCAGGAGAGGCTGGATAAAATATAGAGGGGGGGGAAAGCAGAGATGACTGAGAAATAAAGGACTTATCAAACAGATGAAATGAAAACAAAATTTAATGTCAAATCAGGTTTATTATAACAGTGTTTAGTAAAAAAAAAAAAAACATTTTCCTGAGATTATAACAATAGCTGATATAAATGAGTGATTGTCATAGAAACCTTAAATTGTTTTACATAGAGAATTTAAAGCCTAACAATGTTAAAACAGATTTGTCTGTGTCCGGTATAGATGGTGTAAAATATGATATAAAAAGTGAGGTTTTTTTTAACTCTTTAGACTTGAGGTTGATTTACTATAATAATTCTCACTTTTGTATGTGGTCATTCGCTCCTCCACTTCAGATCCCTGTGTTTCTTTGTCACTTTAAATTCAGAGATATGGATTGTAAAAACTACAATTAGAAGAAAAGAGTTCTGAAGTTACAGTTAAACTTGATTCTTCAACAGCGTCGGACCTCCAGGTCATAGGGTTGGAGTCTGATGATGGAGAAGCTCATTGGATGTTTGCTGTCAGGCAGATGCTTTGGTTTCCCACTCCTGCAAAAACAGAAACCTTGATGTCAGCACAACTCATCATGTTCTGCTCTTTTTGCACCATCATTCAGGAAGAGCATTTAGACACGTGATCATTGGACCTGTCAAAAAACACCAAAGGTCGCACTGAAGGCTTGTTTTGACAATAACAGGAGACAGAGATGATATGGATGTGTGACTGACCTTCCTCCTCTGGAAGACCTTCCCGTGTTCGATGAACAGGGATGAGGGCGCTCGTCTCAGGGAGGTTTTGGCTGAGGCTGTCCGTCGCAGCAGAGGGTTCAGGAAACCTGCCTGGACCAGCAGAGATGTTCCAGGGGAAAAGCATGAAGACCATGGAGCAGCACATTTCTGCAGCATGAACGCGTGAACATAAAGACACAACATGTAGAGGATACTGATCCTACCTGAGCGCGCTCGGTGTACACTGCCAGCGACTGTCTGAAAGAGGTGCGCTTGTTATGCTTCCCAGCAGAGGTCAGGTTGATCTCTGAGCCTGCCCTCAGATGCACCCTCCTCTTCTCTGTCAGCTCCAGCTTCTGAACACCTCGTTCCACATCCGCTGACTTCCTGTCTGAGGTAGAGGAATAGGTTTCACTTAAGTCGATCTGGTCTTTCACAACATTATCAAATGTATTTCGGAGGAGATTAAGTATTTGTCCATGTGGCGATTAGCTGGAGCACGAGTGGGAATGACTGACTTGGTTTGGTGAGGATGGTGTTGCTATAGGTCACAGAGTCTTTGGACAACATTGAGCTGCACCAAACTGAATCCTGAGAGCTGCGGAGCTGAAGAATGAAGGTGGACTTGTTAACACATCACTTAAAAGCTCATGGTTTGGTGGCTGTGTAGAGGGTACCTGGTGTTCCAGGATGGAGCTGTTGGAGTAGATGTGCTGGCTCTGCTGTGGCACCTGGATCGGGTCGTCCATGTAGTTGTTGTAGGTGGGAAATTTCTGAAGCTGCAGCCCACTGAGATGAGTTTATTATCAGAAACACTCATAAAATCATTTTAATAAATAACCATCCACTCCTCCCAGGCCTTCCTACCAGGGGCCTCCTCCTATGCTGTCTTGTGTGCTTTTGTTGTCATGGTAACTGTGATTCGCAGCTCCATCCTGCAACACCTTTAACCATCGCCTCTTTTCTTCTGGACTGCTGACCTGCAGCGAAGGTTAACACACGCTGTCATGACGCCGTTACCACCAGCTATTTACTCCTTTCTCAGCTCACCTCCAGCACGGCCACCTGGTCACTGATGCACAATCTGATCCGGTACGAGTGTTCTGTGTCAGGACCGTCCCTGATCTCACACCCTGTGAGCGGGATGGAGTACTGAGGCGAGTGCTCTGCCTCGCTCACCCCCTCTTCCTCTCCAAACATGTTGAGAAGGCTGCCGTTAACCTGACACAGTAAACTCTGCCATTGACAGTTCATCATCACGCTCAGGTAACCTGGCAACCACACAACAGCCACATTAGGCTTCACATGAGGTTCGTCTGTCTTTGGCAGCATCAAACTGTAGAACTGCTACAGTCAACCAGTAATAAAAAAAAAAGTCTAGTTTTATTTTTACAGATAAAAGATCAGAAATTAGGATTGATAATATCAATAAAAACCTTTGTGACGGAGGCTTCGCGGAGGTGAAACCTTCTGGCCCTCACAGACGAGCGAACCCGACTGCAGACAACAATACAGCAATGAAAACACTGACTGTGTGTGTGAGAGTGTGTGTTCCTCGACTTGCTACACGCCAAGGACCAAAATAGACATTCTACTACTGACCCAGGATCAGGGGTCAGGGCTCAGGGGGTGAGATGGGTGGACAGGAGCTGGGAAATGCATTATGTGTATGGAGGTCCTCAGAAAGATAGACGTAAAAGGACGTGTGTCTCTCACCCTGCAGGACAGCATCTGATCTGTTGGGCTGCTCTCGGGTGGTGTTTCAACTCCACTCACTTCTTGGATCACCTGAGCACACAAACATGTAACACACACATGAATACTACACACCCACACTTTGAATATCTTATATGCAGCTCTGAATACTATTATAAAGGTTCTGGTTCTGGTTGAAATGAGACAGAAAAATATTTGATTCCAAATTTGTCTCCACTTCTTGTTTAAGCTCCTCATCTTTGGCCTATGACTTTTTCGTGGTTGTCAGTGGATGAATTTCCCAGGTTAAATAAAGCAGATGACAAGTGTGTGTTTGAACTTTGGTTTGAAGAATCAAGAGAATTTTTTTTAAGAACACTTCTCAAAAATGTTGAATAAAGACAGCAAAGACAATTAGAATCATGCGCCATACCCTCCTCCACTCGTCAGCCTGCTGGAAGCTGCTATATCCCAGCACCAGTGTCTCAGAACCCAGCAGAACCAGTTTGAGCTGATGCTGGACCTTCCTGTTACACTTGGACTTATAGACCAGATGACACCCTTGCAAGTTCAACTCCAGCTGAGGCAGCAGGTCCTGAGCGCATTTATAACACTGACACACACACACACATGCACACGTGCGCGCACACACACGCGAGCCCGTACACAGACACACACACAGACACACACACACACACACACACACACACACACTCTGATTTAACCCACAGGGTTGCCCCTGTTGTCAATGACAGACAATACATGTCAATGCTAAAGCTAATCTATTTTAGCTTTTGGTGTCTCAGTTTATTATTTAGAAAATTCAGTTAAACAGCAGCTAATTTAGCAGCACTCATATCATTGAATCTCATCTAATCTCAATTTAAAGGTAGCAGCACAAAGCAGCAGATGTGGTTCCTCCAGTAAACACTCATCCACTAACAAACATCTGAAAGACTGACCAGCAGCACGTCCTTCCTGATAATGAACAGCTGCTTGATCCACTGTCCAAGCCACTTCCTCCTCCAGAGATAACCACAGATACGGGACTCAGGGGCAGGCCTGAGACAGGGCTGAGATGCACTCCATTGGATGTAGTGAGCTCTGTCTTTCACAGGCTCCTCTTCATCATTTTCATCTTCCTCCTCCCCATAAGACTCATAGTGGCTGCTGTCTGACTCTGTCTTTTCTGAAGAAATAACAGAGATGGCAGATTAATTCATGATCAATCACCTCATGGCGATGTGATGATTATCAGGCACCAGTGTTTGATGTGCCTGTTTCTGCTACATAAGGCGCAGCCTCTTCATAGGTATCATCATCATCTTCATCATCAGCAGCACCACCTCCTGGACCTCCTGGAGGGAGGGGTAGCGCCGCTGGACCCTGGATAACACATAAACAGGGTCAGGGTTAATGTTGGAGCGTGGATTTAGTTGGGTTGTAGTTTAGTTGTGTGTGTATGTGTGTGTGAGTGTGTCTAATCAGTTGCCATCAGTGACCACTTCCTCCCTCTTAGCCAATAGAGGCCAGATGACCTCGTCTGTAAATACTGAACGTCCTGCCACTCCCTTCATACACATACAAACACACACACACACACACACACACACACACACACACACACACACACACACGGGCGTGCTCCTCCCAAACCTCAAGAGGGCCCAGGCTGTTATTATGAACCCCCTCCTCCATTTATCTAAAAAAATTCCTCTTTCAGGTTCTTGGTACTGAATGCAGTATTTTTGTTTGCTTTCACAACAAAAACAGGAAGCTGTTTCTGTTGTGATGCCTCTGTGTCCCATAATGCACTGTGTGTGTGTGTGTGTGTGTGTGTGTGTGTGTGTGTGTGTGTGTGTGTGTGTGTGTGTGTGTGTGTGTGTGAGAATACCCCATTGGTCAACCTGACAGGTGAGCCCTGCTTTAACACCAGCTCAGAGAGACCATCAGCATCTGGACACACATATATGAGATTTCTGAAATTGTGGCGATTCAGTCTGACTTACTGTTCCAGCAGACTCACCTGTCCCAGGTGTGTTAATCTGTTCATTGCTAAGAGACAATGATGGGCAGTTCATGATCATGTACTCTGCATCTTCTATGCATGAGAAGACAACAAAAATTCATGTGGCTTCAGTTAATACTGCAGTTAGCATCAGTACCAGAGTAGAAGTACTAATTCCTGTATTATTACCAGGACCGTCGGCACCCTGTAGCTGTGACAGAAGCTCAGAGATCGATTTCCTCTGAGCCTGAGCGATGTAGCTGAGGTTCTCCAGGTCCAGAACCAACAGGAAGGACTGTAGGTCACACAGTAGCCTGGACAAGACTAGGGAGGGGAGGGGGGGGGGGATTAATAGTATTGTTATTATTAATCATTGTTGTAACTGCTAGCAGTAATAATAAACAGAGCTGCTGGTTTGATTGTGAGGGAGGAACAGCAGCTTTGTGGTTCCTCTGTTAATGAGTAGCTGAGACCAGGCTGGATGCTGACGTCTCTACCTGCTCAGGTGACCTTCTGACATTACACATTAACTGAGGCCAGAGCAAACACACAGATAAGCTGATAATATGTAACACATACACAAAGATCCCAGAGCACAACAACCTGCAGAACCTCCAGAAATATTTTCACTGAAACAAGAAGACTGAAACAACAAGAGGAAGCAAAATCCACCATAACCAGTAACTCATACTGGACCACTAGAGCCTCCTACACTGTTTGTCTTCTGTTTGTTGGACTGAAGCTGCTGCAGAGGCCTGAAGGATTATCATGAGAAGGAGGAGAAGATGTAGAGAGAACAGACAGCTCTTGTGTTCCAGCTCCATTCACAAAGACAGAGCGAGTCCAGTTGGACTGGGCTGAGTGGGAGACCAAGGTTAAAAGTCCCTGATGAAGTTGGAAGCTCCTGTTCAGTTGCTGCTTTAAACACTGCTGCTCATAGCTTACACATCCACAACACCTCAACAACAACAGACACAAATATCTGGACTCTTCCTGCCCAGCACCAGTCAGCACCACACAGAGAGGAAGTGAGTGCCTGTTTGATGATTGCTGGAGCTCCCTCTACAGGCCATCAGTGCAAAGCTCTGATAGATGTGTCCATATTTGCCACATTTGATCACTTTGAACCTGGCTGAGAACAACAACCTTTATGATGATGCCATCCTATGGAGGAAGAGACAAGCAGCAGAAGAGATTGTTCCTGAACACAGCTTATCACGGGATCAACATTACTTCCTGCCTCTGGCCTTGATGGTGCTGAAAACACACACACACACACACACACACACACACACACACACACACACACACACACACACACACACACACACACATCGCTGAGTTTGTAGGGGTGCTGACAAACTTTGGAAGGTGTTCTGGTAAAGGGGGAAGTGCCAGGACACCTTTAGAGTACTGCCAAGATGCCCTTGAGCAAGGGACTGAACCTCCCATAATGCTCCCATAGGGCACACCGAGGGGGCAGGGGTGGACCTGCCTTCACCCACATGTTGCTGGGATCGACTCTAGCATCCCCCAATGGCTCCAGCAGGGTTAAAGTGGTCAAAAAGACCAAGAACTTTGAGACATTTAAAAAAGATCTGTGAGATCAATGAAGGAGAGAAACTGATAAAATGGGAAGATTCTTGTGGAGGACTACTGGGAACAGTCACCTGACTCTTGGGAAGAGATGAGTCTGAGTCTCACAAGGGCTGAGCTGGACCTAAAGCGTTCTCATGACAACTGAGGTATTTAGAGTTGCCATCCTGTTAGACTGCATCCAAACTGTCCATATTAGAAGAAACAGGAATTGTGGGCACATGTCATCATGACGATACCAGAGTTTCTAAAGAACGGAAACTTTCCAGAAGCTAAACAGTCAATTAGCTGCATCTCCTGAGAGGAGTGGGAGGACGAGGAGGAGGGGGAGTAGGGGGTGATGGTGATGAGGACGATGGGCAGACAGCGTTTCCGATTGCTGCTGCTGTAGTTAACATGCCATTAGTGATAAAATTCAGCACAGCTTCTCTGAACTTTAGCTGTTATTGGAAGAAAGAGCAGTTCTGAAAGGATCAAAGAGCAGCTCTGAAACACTCACACAATGTGTTCGGTCTATTACACCTTCACAATAGTCAGGAACTGTTGTTGAAATGAAAGTTCCCTTCTGATTTCTTTGAGTGTGAATGTCTCACTACATATTTAGGATTATAAATATTCATCCTTACCCTTCTGTTTGTCCATGTCTGTCTCAGCAACTCTGGGTGTTCATTTCAATGCTGAAAACACCGCACAGAACCCTGAAACACTGAACCTCCTCTTCCTCCTCTTCTCTGCTCCTCCTCTTCTCTGCTCCTCCTCTTCTTCTTCTCTGGTTCCTCTTCATTGGTCCAGTCACTGTCAGGCTTCATCTGTGTGCCATTGTCATCAAAAGGGCGGGGACAGAGAGGAGGCCAGCCCCATCTCGTCCCATCCTGTCTTGTTAATTGATTTAGTCCTTCTGTCTCTTATAAATGATTTTATAACTGCTGGTTTACATGAGAAAAAGAACAGTTGTTTAATTTTTGTTGTTGATGTTGTGCACACATAAAGTTAACTTTTATAGATGTAAAACATATATATCAAAATATTTGATTAATTTAAATGTTGCCATATTTGCTGGTTAAGTTTTGTGAGTTTAATGAATTCCAGTGAGAAAATGTTGCTGGACCTTGGGGGGCTGTGCAGCAGAAGGTCTCAAACACGAAATGAAGTTGCCAGAGATGAGATAGGATGTTTTTGTTTTTTAGTCTGAGCAGCAGAAAAATTAAAACAGAAGAAGAATGTAAATGAGCCGCTGATTCTGTTCTTTCTTACAGAATCTGTATTCGTCGAACCAAACATGTGGCTTATCTCTGAGAGGACGTTAGCTCATCTGGTAGCATGCTGCTAGCATCGTTTCCTGTTACCAGACACAGTTCAGGAATTTGATGTTAGCATAATTTGTGGGAGCAGCTGCTCCAAGATGAGTTCGGTTAGTTACTCTGACAACACTGGTTGTCAGAATAACTGGAGGAGGTGGAGACACGGTAGACACGATGACTTAGGCCAGGGGTCAGTAACCGGCGGCTCTGGAGCTGCATGTGGCTCTTTAGCACTGCCCTAGTGGCTCACTGGAGCTTTTTCAAAAATATGAAAATGGAAATTGTTTTAATATAATTTTTGTAGGAGGAAAAACATGACAAACTTTCTTAAAGTTTTCCAATGCTGTAAAAGTGTGTATAATAAATATTTAATTTCAACATCTCATTATAATGGAAGTTAAACTTAAAGCACCATCGTACAGCAGAGTGGTCACGTGGTGCATCATTCTCTCAAAACATTTCATCATGAACGCTCATTATGTATTTGTAGCCCACTTATCATTTGGAAAGTAGGCTAAAACAGCTAATATAGACACTTACAGCATGTGTTGCCTTCATTATAAGCCCTATATATATAAGGCTTTTAATTTTTTGCAGCTCCAGAAAGATTTGTTTCTTGTTTTTTTGGTCCAATATAGCTCTTTCAACATTTTGGGCTGCCAACCCCTGACTTAGGCCATATTAGTCCGGTGGAGTTGACAGTATAAATATTCATATTCAGCTGAAAGCAAATAAAAATGTTTTTTTATTGTAACTCATTGATCATGTTTCATGTCACCACTCATCAGTTAATCATTCCTAAGAGAGCAACAATCATGTGATTATTGTGGTTTAGGACAGTAGCAGAGGCTTCCCATAGGTGAATGAGCTGATCTATGACCTCAGTATGATGTCACTGAAACAGCCCTCAGTGACATCAGATACATGCCATCATTAGACAGGAAAACCAGATGGTTTCAATGTCACATATCCAAAGTTTATATGTCCATGTCAATTAAAAAAAAAGAACAGATACTTTAAACATACAGAATAAAAGTAGCAATCTTTGTGTCATCATGGGATTTGTCACATCAACTCACTTCCTGTTTCTTGTCAGCATCATCAAACAAATAATCTGAAGTGAAGTGATGACCATCATCGTCATCATCATCCTCCTCCTCTTTGCCACGGAAACAGGAAGTGTGTAGTGGCAAGGCAGATGTGATGGAGGCTGTGGTGGTTGCAGCTTGTTGGTGTATGTGGCAAAAGTGAATTCCAATATAAAATGCTCAAATTTGCTTTTAAGTGTGCCACAAGTCCCATTTTACCCTCAAATCACACGAAAATGAAGAACAGAAGAAACAAAGGTGGAAAACTGACAAAATGACATCACTTCCTCTCAGTCTCGCTACTGTTAGCAACAGTTAGCAATCCCCTCAGCAAACATGTTAAAACCTCCAGAGCACACCAGCCAAGGTCAGAGGAGTGGAGAACATATGTGAGGCCTGCAGAACCTCCAGCTGATATAGACAGTTCTGACAGATCCAGGATCAGTTTTAGATCAGCTGACAGTCTTCATGATCCAGAGGAAAATCATTTAATATACACATCATTCATGCAAATCCAAATGTTTCCAGTGAGGTGAAGGCTAAAAATATCTGCACGTCATTTGGTTAATGGACACAAGTCAATGGGACAAACCTCCAGTTCAAAGGTTTCAGTGAATAAAAGCTCACAGCAGCCAATATTGCTATAAAGACCAACCATCAAATATACCAAAACTCAGAAGAGAGGAAGGAGAGGAGGAGGAAGAGAAGAAAATATAGAAAAGTGTTTGCTTTCATCTGAATGAAATGAAACTTTAAAATCAACTTGATAAAATCACTCAGTCACATGACCTCGGCAGTCACATGACCTCAGCCAAATCTGGATGTTTTACCAGTGACATCATTGATGGCTGAGCCAATCACAACAATCTCTCCCATTAGTGAAGAATAAACTCTAAAGGAGTTTGTGTTGGTAAGATCAAAGATAAAGATGACATAATCAGGCAAGCTGTTGTTCTCCTCTGAGCAGATCAAGAACATCACTTTAAACAACTTTACAGAGTCCAGAAAATACGATTTTGAAACAACAATCATTAAAACAACAGGACGTCTGTAGGTGTCTGGTGTTCAACGTCCTGCAGCCAAGCCTGAGTGCCTCACTAACAGTAAGCTTCTGTGGTGACGATGATGCTGATGAAGATAATGATGATGGTGGAGCTGATTGTGACAGTCGGGTTGGGTGTCAGAAGAGGATGATTATGGGAGTTATCAGAAGAGGCAGACTTTCTTCTTCAGCTCATTTCTCTTCCACACAGACAGAAGGTCAAAGTCCTCAACGGTCATTCCAAAAATGCTGAAGAACTCCTCTTTAGAAAGGTGTCTCTGGCAGGGGGGGGGGGGTGGGGGGGTGGAGACAGGTGTTACGCATACAGGTCCAGAGTGTGTGTGTTACTACGGGTTAGGTTTAGTGAGTATCAAATTTACATCCTTCTTATTATTCTACCAAAGTGAATACATTTTTGGGGAGTGAGGACATTTTTGCCTGGTCCTCACAACTTCAAAGGCCTGTTTGCAGGTGAAAATCTTGAGGTTAGAGCTGGGTTAGGGTCAGGGGTCAGAGGGGTAGTTGTGATGTGTGTGTTTTACCTCCAGCTTCATCCTGTCCACACCAGGGGGAAGTTTGCTCCGCCTTCTTTGAGTCACCAGCAATGTTTCATAAGGGTAGATCTATGAAATCAATCAAGCGATCAATAGAGATGTAAAAGAGGTCTGACAGCAGTGAACAGCTTGATGATAAAGGTTAGTTACTTTATGACCCCACATGCTGGGAAGCGAGCCCCCTCTGTCCATCTTGGAGTCTCCATTCTTCAAAACAGACACCTCATGTTACCACAGTTATTGATTATGGATCAGAAGTCAGAAAGATCAGACTGTACCTGAACATCTGCAGGGAGAAAAGGATCATTCCATGAATGATGAAGACTGAAAAAGTTTGTTACATTCCTTCAGGTGAAGTTTTACCTGTTTTCTCAGACGAGCTGAATTCGGCTGATTGCAGCTGAAAACACACACAAAGAAGATGAGTGATGGCGCCGCCATCAGCCGGAGCACTGACCTCACTTCCGTGTTCAACAGCTCTCACCCTGGACACGCCCTCCCTGGAGCATGCTGGGAAATACCCTGCCCTGGAGGTGCTGGACCCTGCAGAGGAACACAGGTCTTTTACACTGGGGAGGGGCAAGGGTATCACCAGTAGGACATGAACATACTGTCGTGATGACTGTGGTCTGGCAAGGAGCGTGTCTTCCTCCTCAGAGGAGGGGCAGTGATCTCCAGCGCCTCCTTCAGGATGATCTTACCCAGATTAGATTGAATCTGTAGAGACCAGGTAACACCAAGTCAGCTCAAGAGGAGATTAAACCAGATCAGATCATATCAAACTAGATCAAAATAAAACAGCTGTAATAAAGGTTTATAAATATCTCTTCAAGCTTGCAGACCACAGTTGAGCAGATGGACAATAAATAAAAGCTGTTTCTCTGATGCTCCTATGTGGAACTGTGACCTGTTCTGAAACCTGTTCAGACCAATCAAATCGGTTCAGGTGGGAAAACCTTGTCGAGTTCTTTTTTTTGAAGCACTCGGAGGCTCCAGAGATCATCAGCCAGCTCCTCCTCCTCCTCCTCCTTGTCCTTCCTCATCTCCTTCTCTGGGCAGAAGAAAAAAAGAGGAGGTAAATAGAGACTTTAGGAAAATTGACATAGAAAGGAAGGAAGAAGGCATGTGTGTGTGAGTGTGTGGTTGTACCAATCACAGCCAGTGAGGGAGGGCAGGGCCAGGACTCCATCTCAATCTTGGATGGCAGGTTTGGATCTGGAGGGTGAGCTGCTGGAAACTTGGAGGATTCAATGATCAAATCCTCAAAGTGTTTCCCCTGAGGAACCTGAGAGGGTGATAGGTCTGTCTCACACATGCGCGCACACACACAAACACACATACATGCGCGCGCGCACACACACACACACACACACGCACATTTAAGGTTTTTACAATTTACATTTTTGAATAACCTTAATTTGTTAATCAGGTTTATTAAATGTGAACACACCTTGTTTGTAAATAGGAGGCTTTTTATAGATGTTAGTGCCATTTTCTGAAAGAAAGAAAGAAAGAAAGAAAGAAAGAAAGAAAGAAAGAAAGAAAGAAAGAAAGAAAGAAAGAAAGAAAGAAAGAAAGAAAGAAAGAAAGAAAGAAAGAAAGAAAGAAAGCTTTGATTGTAAAATCAGAAATCTCGTAAATGCTGATCTGCATCAGTCCTGAATAATTTACCGGGCCTGTGGAAGTGTTGCCTCTTAGTATGAGAGAAGTGTGTTGGGAGGGATTTCGGAGTGTGTGATGTGGGTGGTGTGTGTGAGCTGTGCGTTGTGCAGGTCGGAATGCTGGAACCAGGTGAAGAACCTCCAGGAGAACGGAACTCCAGCAATTCCCTCTGAAAACACACAATGAGATGAACACCATCAGAACTAGATCACATGACAAGGACAGAAAAAGAAGTCCAGGCTAGATGCCATCGTTGTTGAGGACATGTGAAGGGTCTCACCTCTGGAGAGGCTGAGGGAGAGCTGGACCGAGGAGACAAGGACCTCTAGGGTTAGAAACATCATCATTGTCACAATCATCACCATCACCATCACCACCAGCATCATCAGCACCACCACTATCACACATGTGTTTTGAGCAGTTTTTGCATCAAATCTGAGCATTACCTCTGCTGGGCTATAGCTGAAATGAGGCTGATACATCATCAGATCTGGTCTCTCAATGTCCAGGATGGCTTTGTCCTGCGGCAACGCTGCCAGGTCTTTGTAGCCAATCACACCATCCTCCACCCTGACCTGGACACACAGAAGATAAAAGCCAGAAGGAGAGGGAGAAAGAGAGAGAAAGAGAGTGTGTGTGTGCAAGTGTGAGTGTGTACGTGAGTTTGTGCAAGTGTATGGGGTTGTGTATGGGTGTGTGTAAGTGTGTAGGTGAGTTTGTGTATGTAGTGTGTGTGAGCCTGTCTTACCACAATGGCAGCAGGTGATCCTCTCAGTGACAGTACACTCCCTGGAGATGTCTGAGCCAACTGCTTCTTACACACACACACACACACACACACACACACACACACACACACACACACACACACAAACACACAAACACACAATTTCTCACAACATTTTCCATTAAGACAGAATGAAAGCTTAAAGCCACAAAGCTTAACCCTCAGCTTTAGCATCAGGTGAAGGAGGAGTTACCTTTGTCATCATCCTGACGGCTGATTGGTCAGTTCCTGAGAGCAACACACAAACGGTCTGGTTAGAATTAGTCTCAATATTAGAAACAAAAATTTCAGCTTCACAAAAATTAGGAGGCACAAAGCTGTTTTAAAAAAGAGATGTACATTTAATTTATGATCAGAACAGTCAAACTTCAGGTAATCAGGGACAAAATCTGGATATAAAAAAACATCAGAGGAAAAATGTAAGTTTGGAATTCTGATAATAGAAATACACACAAACATCCACACACACACACACACACACACACACACACGCACACACACGCACACACACGCACACACACACACACACACACACACACACACACACACACACACACACACACACACACACACACACACACACAGCTGCTGCATGTCTGTATTGTTTTACATAGAATGGGATTCTTCTCGAGCTCACTGCTTTGTCTTACACACATGGCTGCCTTTCTGTGTGTGCGTGCGTGCGTGTGCGTGTGTTACCTCATGGAGAATAAAGCTTCATATCTGCATCTGAGTGCATCTGATCACTGTTCTCTACCTGGAACACATCAATCAATCAACATTTATATTTCATTTATGATGTTCAAAGTAAAACGTATAATGTTCAATGTAAAACATTTTGCCATCAGATTTACATGTGATTTTGAAATAAACATTGTAACCCATATATGTCATTTATGATCCAGAAGATACTCTGAGTTTCGTGACTCCCCAAAACTGATCTCTGCAAGGATCTGATGTCACTGAATAGCTGATAACCAACAACTGATTTTTTCAAGACTACTGGGGGCTGTGGTAACAGCAATTCAACACTGGAATGATTTTTGATCTAAAAACACTTGTTTTCATCTGACCATGAGGTCAGAGGTCACAGCTTTCACTGTCTCCTCATTCTCTTTATGTCTTGAAATTGGAGGATAATCTAAGAGACCACAGCCGGTCTCTGTTGCGACACCAGTTACAAATTGGTGACACTGGTGGTAATCAATAAGAGGACCCACTGATTAGAGTCAAGTATCACTGCTTCACCTTCAGACCTCCAGCCACAGTGGGCGCATCTGGGACCAGCCTGACTTGTTGGGCCTGACTGAAGCAACAACAAATCAGCCCAATGCAAGAATCTCAGAAGAGATAAAAAAAAATTGAAGCAAAATAGGAAAGAAAGTGCTGAGGTGGGAATCGCATCAACTTGGAGCCGACTGGCTCTTTTATATGCTTTTTTTTTAAAATGCAGAACCCCCAGGCTGTTGCTTGGTAAGAGTTTGCTCTGAAAATAAAAGTTATATTGCATTATAGATAAATTAATAAATGATATTTATCAGATTGTGAGACAGGAAATGATGTCCGCAGCTAATGCAGCAAACTCTTCAAACAACAAAGACATCTCAAGTAAACAAGAATGATATCAGAAAAGCATCAAAGAACATTTAAAAAGTCAATGAAAATGGAGTTATACCATTAATGGAGTAATGTTGTGAATACAACACTGTTCTGGTGACAGGTATGGTTTCCCTGGTTTTTACCTACTGTCCACTAGGACAACAGTCTCATCCATCCCTGGGCCAGACTGTCCCAACTCCTATGTTCCTTTCAAGAAACCTGCTCATTGACCCAAACTAATGTGGTCTCAAGAGTGACAACATTATGGAAACTTTCCTGTTGTATGTGAAAACTGGTTTTCCTGGCCAACATATCCATTCATCACAACATTGGCATCATCATTGATACTTTGTCTCTGGCTCCTACCAAGGCTGTTGTAATGACAGACTCATGATCGATCATGTAGTGTTGATCTCCTGTTGCCTTTTTCAACATCAGAACAATCAGGCTGCTCCTGATCCAGAATGCCCCCCAGCTGCTGGTACAAGCCATGCTCATCTCCTGCATTGACCACTGTAATGGTCTTATAGCAGGTGCACTGGTTCAGATGGTCCAGAACAGGAGTCACCAACACAGTGCCCGTGGGCACCAAGTCGCCCGCAATGACCACATGAGTCACCCGCAAGCCTGTTCTAAAAATAGCAAAACTCGCAAGTGAGGTGCGTCTATTTTTTTTAAAAATCACACCTGCATTTACATAGATTTTAAAATGACAATGTCTTAAAATAAAAATATAAATAAAGTGAAGGTGAACTCTGACCTAGTTCAAAGGTCAGTATTGTGCGCATGAAAGAACCTTTGCGCTTGTGGAGAATAAACTAGCGGGCAGTGAAGATGGTGAGTGGAGTGCAATTTTCTACCCCAAAAACATGGCAAAAAGAAGACAGTAAATTTATCATTTTCAAAGAGAATGGGGGGAAGAGTAATTTTTTACTACTGTGAAAGGAAGGTGTGTATGTTGCATTTGTGGGGCGACGGCGAAGCAGCACAATGTGGAGCGACGCTTCACTACGCGTCATGAAAGCTACAATGCTAACTACCCACCGGGAAGCATTCTACAGTCAGAAGGCCCATGAGCTAAAAAGTGTGTTTATAAAATGTAACAGATTTTGAGCAGAATTGCAGTAGATTTGTTCAGTTAAGATTTATTCAATATGAAAGTTATTTTTTTTAAATGTTGCATAATTTTTTAAAACATGGTTCAACATAGTTTATGAATTGTTAAAATGGTTTAGTTTCTTATGGTTGAAAGGGTCTGGTGAAAACTCGACATTTTTTTTCTGATCAAATGTAGAAGTGATCATCTGAACAATTGCTGAGATTAATAATAATAATAAAGTGTTGAATATTGATCTTTTCCGTTACCCACTCTAAGTTATACACACACACACACACACACACTTTGTTATTTTAGAGGAGTGTGTCAAGCGGTAGCCCTTCACACGACTCGGTACCCATGACGTAGCTCTTGGTTTCAAAAAGGTTGGTGACCCCTGGTCCAGAACATCAAGCATTTGGTTCAAGCCCCTTCTGCTGACCTATAGAATGGCAGCTGGATGTGCTCCTGTCAGCAGAACTGTCTTGTTGGAGTCCATCTGCTTCTTGTTTGCTGCGTTGCTCACATGAGTGCTGTCTGGTATAACTGTCTGTTCAGGCACAACAATCCAGACTCTTCTCTTGTTCCCTGGTGGAGGAACAACCTCCAGAGCTTCATCAGAGCAGGAACAACCCTCTTTACCTTCAAAAGGTCCAAAGACACAGCTGTTCTGAGAGCTCCTGCTCTCCTAACAGCACTTCTATTTCTTTTCCTCTCTCTACTCACCTTCTCTCCTCTTCATATCTCTCCTCTTCTTTCCCTCTCCACAGTTCTGCTCTGGAAGGTGTTTGCTGTTCCAAGTAGTTTATTCACATTGCTTTCAATTACATAGTGGCTTGATTATGTATCTCACTATAAATTGCTATGGACAAAAGCCTCTGTTAAAGTACTAAAACATAAATGTAAGCTGAAGTGTCCACCTTCAGTCATTGGCTTTCACTTTTGAATCAATTATATAAAAATCAGAAGACACAACAGACATGGCTCTGTGTTTGCATGTGTGTTTTATCTCAGCTCGCAGAGCGTGACCACACCCTGACAACCACCTGCTGCCACTGCCTGATGCAGATTACAGACATGACATGCTGGGGAAGTTTTGATTAAAGGCAGCTTGTGTCACAGCTCCATTCCCCAGTTCCCTGTCCCTCTGCCTCAGTAATTTTCCACTCTCCTTGCCTCTGCTCCACTCTACCTGCCAGCCACTCCCACCCCATCAGCTCAACTCCACTCACCTGCAAGCACAGTTGCAGCTTATTCCCAATCAGCCCTGCTTATAAGCCTCCCCTGCACTCTCATCCTTTGCCAGATTGTTCTTCAGCTTTTCCATGCAAGACTCCAGCACTTCTTTCCTGCCTGACCTCCTGTTGTTGAACCTGTTTGCCTCGGACCTGCCTATACCGCCTGTCTCCCAGTAAACTCACCAGCCTTCTGTCCATGACCATGACTTCTGCCTCAGCGTTTCCGGTTCCTATCTGCTCACCTGGTCCTGACTTCTCCGCCTGGTCCCGACTTCGCTGCTGCTCATCCCCAGTCTGCTCTGCTGCATCGTCAGCCTCATCTCCTGTAAGCCTCTCACTGTCACTCCTGCCCGCTTTAAATGGAACTGTACACTTCCGAGGGTTCACGTCCTCCCCCCTCCGCATTCTGGCTCAGCTCAACCCAATCCCCGAGCCTGAAACCCATAGACTTTGTGTGGGCCCTGAGCCTGAAGAACAGACTGTCTCCTGTGCTTCCTTGTCTGCCTGAGTTCCTGTTTGCCCGTGTACTAATAAAGGTCATTACCAACAGTCCCAGCTTTCCAGAGTGCTGCTTTTGGGTCCCAATTGCACCCGTCACAGCTTGAGGAGATGGATGAGTGTGTCTCCTGCTTTCTGTTGTTGAGGATGCTGTTTTAGCATCAGGCTACATTATTGCTAGCATCCTGTTAACATGTACATTTGATGTTTGGGTCCTTGACTGTGGTGACTCATTTTATAACACCAATCATGTCAACAGCACATGTGTGTGCATTCCTGTGTATTGTTTTACTTGCTACATGCTGAGCACCAAAGACCTCATTCTACTTGCAAAGTGAGGATATTTTTGGAAAATCAGGAGATTCTAGCTGGTCTTCCCAGTGTCAAAGGCCTGTTTGATAGTTAATCCCTGATGTTGGGGTTAGTTCGAGGTCAGTTGGGGTAGTGGGGCAGGGGAATACATTATGCCTGTGAAAGGCCTCACAAAGAATGAGTGAGACTCTACACAGACAAATACAAGGATGTCTGTGTGTGATGTTAGAGAAAGCTGTTGTGTTGAAAGCTCCTGAGTGACCATGACTTAAAACTGCTGCAAGCACACACACTTGCCCTCCTCCCCAGTGGCCCCCTGCTGCTCTCTCAGATAAGAGTGGGGGCCTCTGCCTGCTGTTCCGTCCAGATATTAAACACACACTCATCTTCCCAAAAGTGAGGGTGAAACACCATCACATCCATCTGCAGCTGCTCAGCTTCAGTTTCCACCAATCACAGATCAAATCTGTGGTCAGCTGACATCCACAGCAACATCCTGATGTTGAAATTAGAGCTAAATCCTCTCAGCATTTAATTTGTTTTAATTTCTGGGCCTTGGATTCAGGAGATTTTAACCTTAAAACACACATGTACAGATACACACACACACACGCTCAATGTTTGTCAGATATTAGTTCTGGATTATTTCCTGTCATCCAGCAGGTCTTCACAGAACATACATGTTCGATACATGTTCACTGTTATTTATTGAGTTCATATCAAACAAAGAATAATGTCAGTCTTCCAAGATGAATTAATTTGTTTTTAAACAATTTCAAATCTAAACTTGGACTTTGTGTCTGTGAAGGTTCTCAGTCATCCAGGTCATGGTAATTCTGGTAGTATAATCATAGCAACTGAGGAGTTGTGCCAGGTGTTTCTGAAGCAGTTGTTTTGTCTCCCCAATGTAGAGGTCTGGGCATTCCTTGCTACACTGGACTGCATACACTACGTTACTTTGTGTCTTGGTGTTTTGTCCTTTGGGTGGATGAGCTTCTACCTCAGTGTGTTGGAGTGCTTGAGATGCACCAGGATGTTCTGTTTATTAAAATTCCTCCCGAGCTTCCTTAGAGTCTACAACTTCCTTAGAGTCTACAACATATGGAAGGACAATGTTGTTCCATTTTGTGGCTGCAGCAAACACACACATGCACACATACACACGCATACAACGGACAATTCTTCTCTGTCTCCTGGGTTTTCTAGAGGATTTGATGAAGGACCTTTTCCCTCTGTTTTGGTGGGCACGTTCTGGACCGGGTTGTATAAGGTTCTAATGACACTTAGCTTGTGTTCCAGTGGGTGGTGGGAGTTGAAAAGAAGGCATTGGCCTGTGTGGGTGGGTATTCTGTAGATCTTGATGTTCAGGCTGTCTCCTTCAATGTGCACGGCACAGTCAAGAGTGCCAGACTTGTTCCTCTGACATCCTCACAGGTGAATTTGATGTTTCCATCCACTACATAGATGTATTCCATGAAGGCTTCTACTTCCAGTGTTCCGATCCTGACACATACGTATGTTGTCTGTATCTATACCAGTGGTTGGAAGCAGTTCCTGTGAAGGAGGTCAAGGCTTGGGCCACACCGGTGAGTCTATGTTACAGCCATATTTCTATTCATTGAAACCTCCATGAAACTGGAAAAAGGCAGTCGTCAGGCAGAGGTCCAGCAGTGAGCAAACATGGTGCGGAGTGAGCTTTGTCCTGTCCCCTGGTCTGTTATCCTGTAGAAGATGTTTTTTCATGGATTTAACTGTTTCTATGGTGGGGATGCAAGTGAAAAGAGTGGTGACACCATATGGTACCAACGTTTCATCTGGATTTTAAATCCTTGACTTTGTTGGTAAAGTCCTGTGAATTTTAGATGTGGTGTGTGGTCTTTCCTGCCAGAGGAGCTACAATGCTGATTAAAAGTTTTGCAATTTTGTATGTGACCGAGTAAATGCTGCTGATGAGGGGTCTAAGTGGGGCTCCTTCCTTGTGTATTTTGAGTCCGTAAATGCAGGGTATGGCTTCACCTGGGTACAAGTGTGTATGGTCAATTATTTTGTCCTTCTCCAATTGTTATTTATTAATTAATTAATTTTTATTAATTAATATTTTACTCTCTTAGTCTTTGCTGCTTGGATCTCGTCCCAGTGTCCCAGAAGCACATCAAGACAGCCCTCAAATCCTGGGGCTGGTCCTTTGTCAGATCCTCTTAAAAACCCAGAGGAGACAGAAGAATCAGCCACAAAATGGAACAACATTGTCCTTCCATATGTTGCAGGGCTTTCTAAGAAGCTCAGGAGGATTTTCAACAAACATAACATCCCAGTGCATCCAAGCCCTCCAACATCCTGAGGCAGAAGCTTGTCCACCCAAAGGACAACACACCAAGACACAAACAAAGTAACGTAGTGTATGCAGTTCAGTGCAGTGAGGAATACCCAGACCTGTTCATCGGGAAGACAAAACAAGCGTTTCACAAGCACATGGTCAAACATAGGAGAGCCAATCACACAGGCGAGGACTCAGCAGTTCACCTGCATCTGAAGGTCCTCATTTTAGGACAATAATGTACAGATTTTGAAAAGGAAGGAGGGATGATTCGAGAGAGGAGTGAATTAAGCATTTAAGTCAAAGTGGAAAAACCATCATTAACCAGAGATGGGGCTCTGACACATCACCTCTCACCTGTTAACAATACAATATTGAAAATCATCCCCAGGAGGAGAAGAAGCCATTTACTCGTGGCCACTAATGAACCCCATTGTGTCAGGGGAAGTTTCAACAACAATAATTTGGGGTGGAGCAACCAACAACCAGATGATTGAAGCTCCCAAAGTGTTAATGGCTCCTGAAAAGTACAAATATGTGGAACTCCCAAACAGCCAGCTAGAAATGATGAAGCTTCTTGGATGAGAGGTGACACGTCTTCAAGAAACTCAACAGTCCAGTTCTATGATTCAGTTACCAGAAAGGGGACTTACAAATATAATAGTTTCACATGCTTGCATGCACACACTCACACACTGAGCAGAACAACTGCTTGGATCGGTCAAAACACAGAAGCTTCTCTTTTCACGCAGCCTCAGAAACTCTTCTGTTCTCCACTCTGACAACAAAAATAATGGACGGACTGAGGGACAGACAGACAGATGAGTTACATAAACCCATGCTCTCTTACTTAATCCACTCTCCATCCCTCCATCTCTCCCCTCCTCCGTGGGAGGACCCTGCTCACTGCGGCGGCGCTTACATAACTTTAGCCGACCACTTTGACTCAATCACGGCTGCTTTCATCCCAGGAGCCGCTCTCCACCATCACACCCACCAACAGGCTGTGATACGGGGCAGCAGAGTAGGTGAGTCAGGCGGTGATGTGGAGCACCGCCGCCGCTGCAGAGTTTCCCATCACCTCTGTCACAGCGTCGGGATACCCGGACTAGGTCAAACAAAACCGGGAGGAGCTGGACTGAACATCGGGACGGTTCTACTGATTATTTCTGGATTCGGAACACGCAAACAGAGCACGGAACCGACACCAAACTTTACATCCATGTAGAACATTCGGCATCTATCCAAAGCTGTTCCAAACGTTCTCATGATCTGAGACGTTCTTCAGATGCGATCACGTGTGAGATAAACACCAGGTGAATCATACCTGTCCGTTGTTTCCGGTGTTTGACAGAAAAATCCAGCAGCTCCGACTGAGAACAAACAGCAACTGCAGCTGAGGCCAAATATATCTGCGTGCGTCCATCCGTGCGTGCGAATGTGAGTGCGCGATAGCAGCACTGAGCTCTCTCTCCTTCTCGACCGATCCATCTGCGGTTGTGGGGGTGGGGTGGGGGTTAGCCATGACTATTTGACTGATAGTTTACGGGATTATTTCATTTAAAAATGAACATTCAATAACAGGGCACAGACAGCTGCCGACCTTTATGGTTGATTATGATTATGGTTGAAACTCTTTTGCCTAGTTTTTTATTTTCATTTTTCTGATGTAGCTAATCTGTTTTTTTCCAAAGAACTTTAAAAATTAATTTTCTTTCTGAATTTATGTTTTCAAGTTTTGTTTGCATCTCATCTGTGCACAACAGGCAGGCGCTGATTTGCAGGAGAGCATCATGGGAATGCCGCAATGGTTTTCAAACAGGAGTTCAATCTGTGTTCAGTCCTCGACCCATGAAAACATTCTTTTAAATTATAAATATAAGTTACATTGTCAATACTCACACTCCTACTTAAAGCATCACCTGCAGTGATGTTCATTGCATCTGATTAACAGTTTTACACCCATTTTGTGAAATAAGGCTGTAAATGTTTAATAAAGATTTATTATTTGGCCATTGTAACATCTAAGTTGACAAAGAACACAACGCTAAACAAATGAAGGTTGTGGGTATATTGAGCTGTGCAGGTCTGGGTGGTCTCAAGGCATCCAACTCACGACCTTGACGGCGGTCTGAGCGGCCTGGCGGATGTCCTTGTCCTCTGCCTGGCTTGTCTCCACCAGCCGGGGAAGCTGCTCTAGCAGGGTGCGACGACCGTCAGGAGCTTCTGCCAGGCTGGCCAGAGCCTGCAGGCAGTAAACTACCAGCGTCTTCCTCCTCTTCAGCTTCCCCTCATCCTCTTCCTGGTTCCGCTGTGACACCAGATCCAGCAGCACTGGGAGGAGTTCCAGGTCCAGACACTGCTGCTTACCTATCAGAGCAGGAACAGGCTGAGAGTCACGCTCTGAAATCTGAGCTACTTTTTTTATTTGGAGGAAAATATGTTGGAAATGTTCAGAATTTGATTTCAGTGTCCACTTCGCTGACTGTCTGAAATGTGTGGTTGTACCTGTGGTGGTGATCACAGCGTACATGATGACTCCTGCAGCGTTGACACGAACGTCAATGTCTTCGTCCCACAGGAGACGGCTCACGACAGGAAGTACTGCCCCCTTACATACCTGCTGCTTGCCGTCCTCACAAACACTGAAGTAGACAGAAAGTGGACACTCAGAAACAACCGTGGACACAGGACAGACACAAAAAATGAAAGATGGTCACTGACCAGAGCGCCATCATGGCCGCCGCCGCCTCCCTGCGGACAGATGTGCTGCTGTGCATTAGTTTGTGTCTCAGCAGTGAGATTCCATCATTGGCCAGAGCAGGTCCAGGGTCCAGTCTGGAGCAGGATGTGAGGGTTAAGAGGAGGAGCACCTGGATCTCCTCCTCCTCCCCCTTTTGGAGCTTCAGCATCATTTTAGGAACCAGTTGTAGGAGCTCCTGAGCCCCTGCAAGAGATGGCACATCAATGCTGCACCATGAGGATGAGACCTCTACAGGTGGACTTTTTCATCTGTCTATCATCTATCAATTCATCTCATCATGCATTGCTCCAGAAACAATCAAAGAGTGCAAGACTCAAGGAATCTGGAAGAGCTTTGATGAGCACACCTGCAGGCAGCAGACAGAGGCGGTTCAACACTTGGTAAACGTTTCTCCTGCAGGGGGACCAGGAGTCGTCTAGCAACTGGCACAGAGGAGGAAGGAGCGAGCAAACGAGCAGGGCCTGTCTGCAGGAGGAGACACAACACACTCATGTTTCCGACACACACACACACACGCACGCTCACACACGTTTACCTGCCAATGTTGTGGCTGGAGATGATGTGTAGCAGCTCACACACTTTAGTTCTGACTGATGGATCTTCATCCTGCAACAAAACTTTCAGCTGAATCAGAAAACCTGCAGTAAAAGACAAATGTCTGAATATAAGATGTTAAAGTGCCGAATAAACACTTCACACACAGTTTAGGATTAAAAAGTTGTTGAACAAATCAATCAATCAATCATTTAATCAATCTTTATTTATATAGCGTCTGTTACAATCAAAATTGTTGCTAGGTGCTTTACAGAATCCCAGGGCCTGACCCCCAACAAGCAACAGTGGCAAGGAAAAACTCCCCTTTAACAGGAAGAAACCTTGAGCAGGACCAGGCTCATATAGGGGGACCCTCCTGCTGATGGCCGGCTTGGTAGAGAGAGTAGAAGAGAGACTAGGCAGACATCAATTAATTTTCGCCGATGAACGTATGCGATCATATCTAAATCTAAACCGGGGGCACACATGGGCGCCCGTGTGGTACCTCCGTTGAGGGTCTGGTGGATGTGCTCCGGGTCGTGCAGCAGGTCACACAGAGAGGCCAGAGCCGGCAGCCTGCGCTCTTCCTGCGGCTGCTGCAGCTCCGCGAACAGCTGCGGGACAGCGAGACGCCCGAATGCCACAGGAGCCCGGCTAGGATCCATCACACAAACGCCTTTTCAGATGTAGAGGGAGCGAAAACGACGCGAAACTGTTGCCTAGTTACCGCGGGTGTGACGTAACGTGCGGGTTGATCTCTTGTTAATTGGGGGATTGATGAATTCGGACCGTAGTTAAGGTACTGGAAAAAACCTTTGATCCTTAAACGATCAAGCGTCAAAGCCCACCGCATTCTTTGATTATCAATTTTGTAGATTGACTTTATATCTGGGGGGAGGCGGATCTGATTATGAAATAACGTTAGATTTTCACGGAGATGGCCGGAGTCAGAAACGCTGTAATGGAGTGACAGAACAATGGCGGTTAGAAATATGAGTTCGATTTTATTGAAACGCGAGGTGACCCCGTCCACCATCACGCCATGTCTGTAGGGCAGACCTACCAGGACCACAACAGAAACATGGTTCATCGGGGGAATATATCACAGCAACAAGACTCCTTTGTGTCAGGAGGCCCACCCTGCTGTGAATAATGTAAAGAACAATATCTAAAAGCTGCATTTAGAGGCAAAATGATGCTGGAAACCGTGAAGAGACATCCCCATCCTTACACAATAACGTCATTCTTCCACTCATAGCACTTTTTCTGACAAAAGAAAAACAAAATAAAATTCTGAGCTTCCCCCAAACCTGGAGAAACAAAAATCAGATTACTTATTTTTGGCTTCAACCGCATATCCAGCAGCTTAATCAAATGAATCAAAACACTCAGTTTATTTCAAATAAAATGAAAACTAAAAAAACTGAGTGCATCCAGATTATTTCTTCTTTTTCCTGCTCTTCTTTCCCCCTTCCCCCTGTTGGGAATTTATGTCTCCTCCTCCACTCTTCTGGGTGCGGGTCTTTAGTTTTGGGATCATCTCTGCCACATAAAACATCACATCTTTACCTGCAACAAGGGAACAACTTTGGATTATAAAACATCCCATTTGGTGCTTCTTTTTTTTTTAACCCAAGTTCATCAGTTAAGGGAGGAGGGGGAAGGACTCACGAGAGGAGAACTTGTCCAGACAGAAGCTGCCGTCTGTCTGCTTCAGCTGGACTCTGACACGACCTCGAAACTGGACATCCCTGTTCCACTCCCGAGGATGCATCTTATTCTGTAACATTTATATATTAGCACATATCTACATTAGAATTTTAGAGACAACTGCAGCTGGTGACGAACTGTACAAGTATGTGTGACCATAACCTGAGGTCGTTTCTGTAAATCCATCTTTGATCTTAAGGGAGAACTTTTCCCTGAAAACAGCCGAATACACCGGCACAGTGACAGCAAATATCAGCGCCGACCGATTAATGTTTCCTTACCTCCACCAAGACATTGAGACCAGCAGCAGTGAGAACATCTCTGATCTCTGAGCACGAAGGATTCTCTACAGCCTACACACAGACACACAAAATAAGCAACTGTAAGTCACCTCTACCAAAATTAAAATAAATTATATACTAATATACTGTTTGTCCAGCAAAAATCTATATTTTATGCAGCAAAGTGCCGTAGGTGATGGTTACAGGTGTTCAGAACACAAAAACTGTTTATGCATTTCTGGTTCTAAAATAGTTTTTGTGGTGACAACTGGCCCTGAACACCTCGGAAGTTCACGTCACCTTCTCTGAGGGGATCCTTCGTCCTTCAGCCAGAGTCTTCTTACTGTTGATGTAAACTGGATAGATACAAATGAACCTAAAGCAAGGACACACCACACACGCACGTCAGTCCAGGGGGTTTTGGCTCACATACTTGAATAATTCTTGCGCGACTTCCAACATATTTGGGGTCTCCTTTTAATGATGGGTGGTGTGATTGACGTGTTAACCTCGGTAAATTCAGACACATTTCTGAGATTTGTGATGGGATCCATCAGATAAGCTCCCTGCTTGTCAGAATCACCCGTTTATCGTTGGAGAATGTCTGAATACACTCGAGACAGTTCCTCTTTATCCCAAAAATATAAACGGTATCGGGTGTCTTTCGACCATAAAACACACACAGAAGATCTTTTTCATTAAAAAAAGCCATAAACATTGGAGAAAAGAAATTTCAATACGGAAGCGTCTTTATTACACGTCATGTTACACGACTACAGAGCGATGGGAAAGCTAAGCTTCTTGGAGCGTGGTCTACTGTAACGTTTCATACATTTAAGTCATTCTGTATTGAAATAGTTATAAATAATAAAACCTTTACTAAGCCCTTTGCCGCTTTACAAACTTTAACGTTAAGGCTAAAAGATTATAATTGATGAATATTAAGAACAGAACATACGCTGAAATGATATGTTCGATACATTGGGTACAATTTAACATTAACATTGTAAAATTAATTATCCTATAACCAGTCACTCAAGATAAATTTAAATTCAGGGAACCTCTCTGAAGGTATGGGCGACATAAACGCTCCCAACTCCTTAGTCTGGCTAACCGGTTAGCTTTACAAAAACGTACCTTTCTTTATCCGCCGGGTTTTCTGTTAGATGAGCCATGTTGCTATTTTGGCTCGTTTAAACGAAGACAGGAAGCCGCCTATCAACTGGAGAAGCGACTAACACAAAAGCTTGATTTGTTTTATACAATCCATATGGTTTGCCCGTGCTTGCTCTGCACCCAGAACCGGATCTGCTCCTTGTCTTCTTCATTTTTGCAAATTTAAGCCCGAAAGCATCCGGTGAGTTACATTGCTGCCACCTTCAGGTTTAGCCCATTATAGACTCCGATTCTTTTAATCAGACCCATGTCTGAAAACTATTTTTTAAAACAACGCCTTCCCCTTCCACTTGATCCCAAGTCTACAATTCAGAAATCGCTTCCAATTTCAACTCTCATTTTTTACAGCAATTCTGCCTTTTAATTTCTGATTCTCACAAGATAAAGGAATGTGGGACTCTGTCTCAGGTTCCTGACACTATTTTGGTGTTTCCCTGTGACAAATAAAGTGCTATTTAATAATTTATATTTATTAATTGTCCAATTCTTAGAAATGTACCCACACAGATTTGATTTCAGATTTAACCATATGCACTTTATAAAGTTCTAGTTACACATTAGTGAACTGAGATAGGGTCAGGTCAAAATGTCCTTCGGGGATTTTGACTCTCCGGTTGTCTTTGGGTCAGTTTGGCCCATTTTCAAAAGTTAATATGTCATAAATTTGGTTTTCTTCTTCAATATATTTTCTTCCATACAATGCTCTTTACTGGCAAATTCTATTTATTTGGCTATTTTTATTACATCATGTTGGTTTTATTAACATTTATAGCATCTCTGGTCTTCACCAGCAATATTTAGTGGTTCAGTGGGCCACATTATTACTCAAACACACACACACACACATACACACACACACACACACACACACACACACACACACACAGACACACACACACACAGGTAATATACTGTATGTATTTTTACATATCTAAATCTAAAACATATGCTGAGAAGTTGGAAATAAGGTCAGAAACAAAAACATTTGGGGCTCATTTTATAGTTTAAATTGTATTTATTCACTCTATAGAAGCAGTCAAAAGAGACCAGCTTAACTAGATGACAGGGCACAATCTGAACCCATCACTAGGTTAAGGTAACAAGCTTATCTGAGGCTATTTATTTGCAAAGAGCATTGCTTAAATCAACATCTTAACAAGGTTCTGCATGGATGAAAGCACATAATATAGGTTGAGTCTTTCAGATGTGACTCAGTTATCAACCATAAAAGAGAGAAAAAACAATCAAGCCATCTGAGCTGTAAGCCCAACGGAGGCAGAGGGGTCAACAGATAGACGATGTCATCCTTGGTCGAGTCCAAGGAGCCAAGGAGCTGGTGGTGGATCTCCGCAGGTGTAACAACACCCCCCCACCCCCACCCCACCCCACCCCACCCCGCCTGCACCGGTGAATATCCTGGGAACGGACATCGACGTTGTGAAGTTCTATAAGTACCTGGGTGGTCACCTAAACAATAACCTGTACTGGACACACAACACAGATGCCCTTGTCAAGAAGGGCAATAGCAGACTGTTCCTGCTCAGGAGGCTGAGGTCTCTGCAGGGATCACTCCTGAGGACTTTCTATGACTCTATGGTGGGCTCAGCCATCTTTTATGGAATCATCTGCTGGTCCAGCAGCATCACGGACAGGGACAGGAATAGGATAGATAGACCGGTCAAGGAGGGCCAGCTCTGTCCTGGGATGTCCCCTGGACTCCGTGGAGGTGGTGGGAAACGGGAGGATGATGGCTAAGCTGTCATCCATGTTGAACAACATGTCCCACCCCCTACAGGACACCCTGACAGCACTGGGCAGCTCCTTCAGTGAGCGGCTGCTCCCCCCTCGCTGTGTGAAGGAGAGGTATCGCAGATTTTCCTGCCGGCTGCTGTCAACCTGTACAACAAACATAATGCCCGATAACACACACTGAATATCATATATTCTGATATGGATATTTTTTACACCCTCTGTACTATGTACAGGTATACAGGAGCTGATTATCCATTTATCTTGGATTACTGTGTATATATATCCTTTTTTGTATATTTCTATTCTTATCTCAAATTTTATTTTTTCTGCATGCTTTTGCTGCTGTTGCACTGTAAATTTCCCCGTGTGGGACAGATAAAGGAATCTGAATCTGAAGTCTCCGTCCAGCTGATTGACAGCAAGTCTTTCATCTGCTGAAGGCTTGTGAAATATCGAGGAATTAAAGGAGTTTGAGATCATTTGACAGATCATTCAGTAAAACCAGCCTGGTACATTTAGTACAACATTTAGTACAACATTGTGGAAGACAGAGTTTGAAATGTATCCTCACAGGTAGACTGATGTCAGACCCTGAATCAACAGAAGAGCAGAGGGATCGTTGATGCTTTTATGGTCCACATGCAGAGTCTAGCGGTGCGGACACACCCACACAGGTGCTGTTTCTATATCCACAGATCCAAAGTTGGTTCTTTCCCATGTGCTGAGCAGTTGTAGGATTAAATGCCAAAGATTTTTTTATCTCTCAGATCAGGTCCAGGAGGAGCTGAGCAGAGTGATCGGAAAGCCGTCAGGTGCAGGAGGGGGACAGGAAGAACCTGTCCTTCACCAACGCTGTCATTCATGAAACCCAGAGTGGCCACGTCGCCCTCACTTCTCTTCCACATGTAACCAACCAGGATATCATCTTCCGGGGACACTTCCTCAAAAAGGGGAGTTGACACAGCTGACATGTTCCTCCAGCATGGATGTGGGGTCTCCTCCGCTTTTAGATCTAATGTTCTTGAAGTTACTGCCTGGGTTGTAGTCCACTTTTTCACTGTGTGAATTTGCCCCTCTGCACTCATGTCTGTGGCAGATAATGATGTTTGGATCTGCCTCTAAGGTTCATGATGATCAGGAGTTCTCAATCATCATCAGAAGGTTCAAACTCTAATACTGAGATGTTACAGCTTCAGATGTCTTTGACATCCAAGGAGGGTGACATCATGAGGTTTAAATTGACATTGAGCAGAGGCTACTGTGTGTGTCACATATAGATTATATGGAGGACACTGCTTCTGTTGCCTCGGTCCTGCTTGAAGAGACTGAATGGGAACACCCTCACACCTTTTATCCTTCACACTTTCTGGAGAAGGACCGGAAGTTTGTCAAGCGAGATGCTTTCCTGCCGTTTTCAGCAAGTTGCCTTGTGCAACCTTCTCATCATTCCATCTGCTGGGACATGAAGTTAAACCCTCCTCTCTTACAGTTAGTAGGGCATGTCCTGGAGAGACTCTGGCCAGAGTGGAACTCTTCATCTTCTTGGTCACCCTCCTCCAGCACTTCTGCTTCACACTTGCACCAGGAGTTTCCCCAGATGAGCTCCATGTGACTCCCTCAATAGGCTCTAATCACAGCCCCGTTGCCTACAGACTCTGCACAGTTTCTTGTATGTAAAGTCATAAATCTAAATGTGTATTTAATATGTTTAGTGTAGTTGCAGGACAGCATAAACTCTACTGTCAGATGTGGAGCATGGCCACATTCATGATGTGTGATGACGTCATCGGTGACCTCACTTCTTCTCCTTTGTTTGATGTCATCGCTACGTTCGAAATAAAGTTTGCCATGTTTTGTTATTGCAAAACTGAACAACTCCAGTCACACGTGATGTATTTTCTGTCATTTGTAACCTTACCACCAGGGGACGCTACAGGCCGATCTCAGCCGTCATTCTAAGTCACAAATGGACTCCAGGCGTCTCCCTGAAAGGACAATGTCCAAATAAAAAAAGAAATTTTATTTTACTGTCGCCATTAATTTCAATAGGATTTCAACAAACTAAGAGCAGATGGTAGCAGGTGGAAATTTCTTGACTTGCAACAGCCTGAGCCAACATCACGAAGGTCCACTAACGGCAACGTGACTGAACAGGGGACAGATTTCAGGGCCAAAGCTCTTTTCTTGCTCTCTGAACTCTGTCCTTACAGGATGTCAGCTAACGCTGTCAAAGTTGAGGGGATCTGAAGGGTTGGCTCCTCATGAGTCTGTGAAAAACCTTCCCCCTCATGACTCTCAGATGTCATCTCCAGAGTGGTCCTCAGGAAAACAATGAACACTTTGATGAAACCTGAGGTTGTGTGTGCTGCCCCCCGACTACATGAGCAGCTTCCTTTAGAGCTGCAGCTGTTGAGGGTCATGACAGGTGAACAAGTTCTTATGATGCTTCTCAGGTGAAGGTGATTCAGGAGGTTTTGTCAATAACAAGCTGCATAACGAGAATGAGCCGTTGACGAGACATTTATGTAGATGCAAAAACTATTTCCAAGAAAAAAAGATCCACATGAAGAATATAACACAGAATAATAATTCTATATTGTTTTAACTTTCCTGTAGCTAATTTGGGAGGAGAGTTCAGTGGATGGCTGTGGCTGAAAGAGCTCTGACAGGGGTTCAGTGTGTTATAGATTACTCCTCTCCTCCCTACCACCACATGATAAATCATCTGCATCGTGGCCCTGCTAAAGGATCTGAGTTTCCTGGTGAAGAACATGGTGCTCTGACCCTTCTTGTAAATGTCAACGAGACGCAGTGCAGCACCACCATTCAACCAGGTCTTCCGCCGGGAAACAAGAAGCTTTTCTGTTTCAGTCTTCAACTGAGACAGATGTCAGTGCTGCCGTCTTTTATTCTTCGGGTTCGCTTGGATCTCCCCCTGAGAAGCTTTTTGTTTTTCAGAAGTTAAAAAAACAAACAAAAACAAAACTTTAATCAATCTATCTATCTATCTATCTATCTATCTATCTATCTATCTATCTATCTATCTATCTATCTATCTATCTATCTATCTATCTATCTATCTATCTATCTATCTATCTATCTATCTATCTATCTATCTATCTATCTATCTATCTATCTATCTATCTATCTATCTATCTATCTATCTAATCTATCTATCTATCTATCTATCTATCTATCTATCTATCTATCTATCTATCTATCTATCTATCTATCTATCTATCTAGACGTTCTCAATCTGTCCACGGAGTGTCTCTCTTGCGCCAGTTGGCTGGCTACTGAAATGCCCGGATGTTATTGTAGCTAGCTCTTTTAGCTAGTGGACTAGCCGCTGCGACACCACTACCTTCTGCCTCTACGGTCCGTCGCATCAGGGACATTCGACCATTTTATCTCCCCCGGGTGATATAGGCAACATTTTAACTTTGTTAACTTAACATTGGTCATTTATCATGATAGACGTGGAGAAAAGTGCTTGTAATTTTTAGGTCTTAACGTTGATTTTCCAACCGGTTTGGCTGACTGGATTGGGTTAACAATACAAAGCTAACAGCTAGCGTCGAGACACAGGCCAGTTTGTTTTTTCAGGTAGCTAAAGCGGCTAGCTTAGCGGGCGGCTGTCATGGAAGACAAATCTTTTACTAAAGAATTAGACCAATGGATCGAACAGTTAAACGAGTGTAAGCAGCTAACGGAAAACCAAGTCCGAACACTCTGTGAGAAGGTAAGTTGGCTGAAAAAGTGCAGTTTTATTCTGATCCAGTCGGCCCATTTTCAGTGTGGCCCTGCCGAGAGATTACGATGACGGCTCCGGCTAGTTTCGGAAAATTAGCTATATATATGGTTTTCTTCCCTTTTCTGAATACGCTTAAATTGATATCTGAGCTTGAGGTATCAAAATATTTTTTCTAGGTAAATGTATTGTTGTAGCTTCAGGTAACACGGTTCCTCTAAAATTATCGATCAGCCACCGACCCGAGGAGCGAGGCCGGAAAATGTCGCATCTCGCCGCTTGTTAGCCACCAAACAGACGCAGACGGTTTACCGCTACCCGATACTGGGGTACTTGGTTAAATGGAGCTAGAAGCTCATGGTGAGTGTTGAGTGGTTTCCAGTTGGGTGTCTGAATCGCTAGAATGATTCGCACCGCGCCCATGTTGATCGATCCGAGCTTTATTGAAGCTCAAAGCTCCTAATTCCCTCATCTCAGGGTGGTTGAACATCAGCTTCTCCTGCACACGCCGTGCATGCACAGATCCCAATGTGAAACGACAATAACTCGAAGAGAAAATGTCTAACATGTTACATCTCATGTAGCGAAGTAGTCCTTTATTTTTTAACTGCAAAGTGACAGTATTATGTCTCAGAAAGAACTCTGAAAGCTTCCTTTCCCATTTCATTGTTAAGTAAAATACTGTACAGCAGTATTTGAATCAAAATCTCATTTTCATTAAAATTCTGAATTCTAACAAGAATAAACGCTTTGTTCCTTCTAATTAAATTTGACCTTCAAGCTCTGAATTATTGTTCAACTGTTAACATATAAACATGTAAAAGTCTCTGGCTGATTTTGTTCTCTTCATTTCTTTTCCAGGCCAAGGAAATTCTGACCAACGAGTCTAACGTGCAGGAGGTGAGTGTGACTGGGCCACACGTCTCCTCAGGGTAGACCACAATCAGCTCATCTGAAATCAAAGAAATCATTAATTAGCCACTTTGAGCCTTTTAAAGCTCTTTTCTGTGTCGAGGAGGCATTAATAGTCCAGCATGTTTACACTCTAAATGCTGTTGTTTGGCTAAGAAATGTGCCTTTTAACTATAACACAGTTTAATATCCGCCACCAAACTGCTGGGGATTTTGGCGATGAATAAAGACAGAAAATGCACTAAAATATCTTGAGAGGTTTGTTGAAGTGTTTGATGTGAACGCAGGGTGCTGCAGCGGCTGATGCCTTTACGAGAAGGTCGTAACATTGTCACAAAGTGGGATCTGAGTTTTGCTTCCACACTTGATTCTCCACATAGACATGACAATGTTCAGAACTATAATTCTCATCTTTGTGGACATGATGCTTTGACAAAGCAGAGGAGAACCTCTGCCCAAAATAACACTTTGTCTGTGTGGGGTCTGTTGAAAATGCCTGCAGTATTCAGTAAGGTTCCTTTGGAAGAACCCAACAGAAACGGTGTCCAAGTCAACCCGTTTAACCCAGACGTTTCTGAGCTACGGGTATCCTGGTCGAACCCATTGGTTAAGTTCATGTTCAGTGACTGTGTCCCAAATGTCCTCAGGTGCGATGCCCAGTGACGGTGTGTGGCGATGTGCACGGTCAGTTCCATGACCTGATGGAGCTATTTAAGATTGGAGGAAAGTCTCCCGACACCAACTACCTGTTCATGGGAGACTACGTGGACAGAGGCTACTACTCTGTGGAGACGGTCACGCTGTTGGTCACGTTAAAGGTAAACAGCTGCTTTATTCAGATCAGAATATGGGTGAAAATGTGAAATGTGAATCCTCTTTGATGCCAACCATTTGAATAGTCACAAAGCACATGATGTAGACTTCAGTCTACTTTGGACTCAAGACAATAGTTGTAACACTTGTAGCAGCCTAGAATCAAAAACCACAGATATATGTCTCTGTGGTCGCATGAGTCACCGGCTGATCTCCAGTCTGGTGAAATGCTCATGAAAGTAGAATTAAAAAGAGCCCAGATTCCACCAGAATTTAGAGATGGTGCGCAGAATGTTCACACAATGAACTCGGGTCCAATAGTCCCAGTGTTCCCAGATGCTAGTCTTTTTTATTTCTAAAGGGAATGTGACAGTAAAACAGGAACGCCTGTGAAGCCAAACAGAAACGAATAAATTGGATGTCCTGAAGAACGTCCTGAGGGATGATGACGGACAGTTTGTCCCTATGTTTTCTGGCCAAGCAGTGTTGCGTTGCTGTGGATACGGGTCAGGTGTTGGAGACAGACGCCTGTTCTGGTTGAAGGCACTGAACTCGTCTTGCAGGTTTATTAGTGTCTTTCCATCAGGGACTGGAAAAGAGCCCTTTAGCCAGTAAAGCTGCTGCAGGGTTTTTACTCACAACCTGATTTATTAGAGAAACAAAGGGGAGAAGCTTCATTTTGTTCTCTTAACAGCAGCAAAGGAAGTTCTCCCTGCCTACATAGAGGAAGTGGAGATCCATTCAGCCATTATTAAATGAGCAAATGTACTTAAAAATACCAGTTGAGGCTAAATGTAAATATCAGGAGCTGGTGTGGAAGTGGGGGGGGTTTCACCAGTTCAGACTGGCCAGTAAGGGTTGAAACCACTACACAACGGTCTTTGTTTAGGTTCGTTTTCCAGAGCGAATCACCATTTTGAGAGGGAACCATGAGTCACGGCAGATCACACAAGTCTATGGCTTCTACGATGAATGTCTGAGGAAGTACGGCAACGCCAACGTCTGGAAGTACTTCACAGACTTGTTTGACTACCTGCCGCTCACCGCACTGGTCGACCAACAGGTGGGACATCAGGACGCACGTTCATGGTGTCAACATCCAGTCAGCTTAGTCACTCCATCTCTTCTGTCCCATCTCAGATCTTCTGTCTCCACGGAGGCTTGTCTCCCTCCATAGACACTCTGGATCATATAAGAGCCCTGGACCGCCTGCAAGAAGTTCCTCATGAGGTACGCACGCATGCATGCACGCACATGTGACTTGTGTTCGCCCTTGATGAGAAGCGATAGTTACGTCTGTTTGTCCACTTTAGTGTCTCAATGACCTCTTTTTTCTTCTGTCTCGCTGTAACTTGTGTTCTTGTCTTGCTGCTCCTGTATGGATGGAAGTCCTGCACATGAAAATCAGTCTATATGTAGCTTTGTCCGCATATGCCATAATGACATGACAAGTCCACTTTCATGAATGCTATAAAGAGAATATCTGATTCTGACCTGCACACAAGCGTGGTGTGTTTGGTTTTAGGTTCTGGACTGAAATGTTCTGAAATTATCCCCCCCAGGGTCCCATGTGTGACCTGCTGTGGTCGGACCCTGACGACCGTGGTGGGTGGGGCATCTCTCCCAGAGGGGCCGGCTACACCTTTGGACAAGACATCTCTGAAACCTTCAACCACGCCAATGGCCTCACCCTGGTGTCCCGTGCCCATCAGCTGGTCATGGAGGTAACACACACACTTCCCTCTATGTATAAATAAAGGTGATAGAAACCACCTGGCCAGTGTGGAGCCCGGTGTGTCCAAGGTAATGGCAGAATGAAGCTGTCAGTGAGCTCCGTCTCACTCCCACTGAGTTTGACCTGAATAAGGTCACCTTAAACCAGAGTGCACGTGCACTGTTTACTGGGAGGTCCCATGTTCATGTGTGTTCTTCCCTATTCAGGGTTATAACTGGGGCCATGACAAGAACGTGGTGACCATCTTTAGTGCTCCAAACTACTGCTACCGCTGTGGAAACCAGGCAGCCATCATGGAACTGGATGACACTCTGAAATACTCTTTGTAAGTAATGTAAACCAGACAGCTCACTTCATCTTTGTCCTAAACGCACGTCAGTTATGTTGAGTAGCTCAGCACATGTTAAAAATGCTTTTGAACCCAGCTGAAGCAGTGATCACCTTCCTGATAAACTTCTTCAGCATAAAGTTCTTCAGCAACAAAGTTTGTATATCTTTCTGAGCTAACAACTTGTCTCCTAACTTTTTTCTCTTTGCCTCTTCTAGCCTTCAGTTTGATCCCGCCCCTCGCCGTGGCGAGCCCCATGTGACCAGACGCACTCCTGACTACTTCCTGTGAATGTCCAAACCCTCCCTTGTCAATCACCTAGAAAGCTCCACCCCTCCCTCCCCCTGTCATTTGGATGGAAATTTCTAACTATTATTACTGTACCAGGGAGGATAGAAACAAACGATTGGCTGATGAACCCAGATTTTAACGAAGAAACCTTAGAGCGACCCCCTCTACAGTCTTGTTTTCAGTATGCTGTCATTAATGCTGTGCTTTTGGGGAAAAACAACTATGACCTGTTCTTTTCTTTTTGTTTATTACATGTTTTGAAAACCAGATAATAAAATTACCAACGTGGACCAAATGTGCCATATTCTGATCCTTTTACATGTGCAACACGCAATGTCTTTCTTCTTTTTTCTTAAGACCAGCACTAAATCCCCCCTGCCTGATAGCACCATATTGCATCTGTTTCTGTTGCATCAGTTGGAAAATTAAAGAATACATTTGCTTCAAGTAGTCCAGTTGTCAGATTTAGCTGTCCAGGCTTCAGCCGGTGGTCATCTCAGCAAGTATATTACTGTAATTTGATTAACCCTTGTATTATGCTACGGGTCAATTTGACCCGTTTTGGTTTTTGTGTTGACCAAAGTACTGGTTATCTTTGGTTTTTCTTCATGAAATTTTGTGACTTTTCCTCATCTAGGGTCATGAATTGGTGTGTAAAATTTGGACACTGTGGTGTTTAGTGGAATGTCTGTGCAGAGTTTGAATATGAATATTATGTTGCGGGTCATTTTGACCCGGACACTTTTATGTGAGTAAGTAGCAGTAAATATCCAAAATAAACATGCCTTTTGATGTCCTTCTGATCTACATCAAAGAGTATTGTGCTGTGATGTACATTTAATTGTATTTTGACTGCCAGAGACCCAGGTGCATCGAGGAGGGACTTTCTCTCCCTTTTTCTTGTCACTTTTCTTATGCCATCATTTTTGGTGTGTTGGTCAAAGGACCAACACACCAAAAATGAGCTCCAGAACGTTTACAGCTGAAGAAGCTTTATCACAGATTTTGAACTCAGACACTGATGCAGAGGAAGAGGTTTCAGAGACAGAGGATATTTCAGAGACCGAGGACAATGTAACTGATGATCCAGATTTTCAATTTTCTGATGATGAGGAGGATTCAGAGGACGAGCCTGCCGTTGTCTCTCCATTGGATGAAAGCCAAGGAATGCAGCAATCATCATCCACAGAGGAGACATGGGCATCTAAAGATGGTAAAATAAAATGGTCAACATCACCACACCAAAGCCGAGGTAGACTGTCATCTTCCAATGTCATCAAAATGACTCCCGGTCCTACAAGATTTGCTGTCACACGAGTTGATGATATCATATCAACATTTCAGCTCTTCATATCCCCACCAATTGAGAAGATCATACTGGAAATGACCAACTTGGAGGGGAGGCGTGTATTTCAGGAGAAATGGAAGCCACTGGATCAGACTGACTTGCATGCTTACATCGGAATTCTGGTATTAGCTGGAATGTACAGGTCAAAGGGAGAAGCAACTTCAAGTCTATGGGATGAAGAGTATGGAAGGCCAATCTTTCGAGCAACAATGTCTCTGGAGACATTTCACATGATATCTCGTGTGATCCGATTTGACAACCGTGAAACCAGAGCTGGTCGTCGTGAAAGAGACAAACTAGCTGCAATTAGAGAAAGCAACAGTTGTTTCATACTGCCCAAAGAGAAACAAGAATGTTCTTGTAATGAGCACAATGCACACAGATGCATCTCTGAGCACAAGAGAAGACATGAAGCCACAAATGATCCTCGATTACAACTCCACCAAAGGAGGAGTTGACAATCTGGACAAAGTCACAGCAACATACAGCTGCCAGCGCAAGACTGCCCGTTGGCCCTTGGTGATTTTCTACAACATTGTGGATGTGTCTGCTTACAATGCCTATGTTCTGTGGACTGAAATCAACCAGCAATGGAATGCCGGGAAATTGTACCGACGTCGGCTTTTCCTGGAAGAACTCGGCAAAGCACTCGTCACTCCCATGATCCAGAGGCGAGCCAGGCCAGCCCGATCCTCAGCAGCGGCAGCTGTCATTGAAAAGGTCAAGATGGGGTCATCCAGCCAATCTGCAGTGGATCCAGTGGACACAGGTGTAAAGAAACGGAAAAGATGCCAGGTCTGTCCCTCCCGAGATGACATCAAAACAAGTACCTCTTGTGTGAAATGCAAGAGTTATATCTGCAGAAAGCACACAGTTACATTCTGTCCATCATGTGGAGAGCATTGAAATGTTGAATTTGGAAAATGTGAAAAAAGGGGCAAGTTAAATGGAAAAAAAAATTCATAGGGAAAAACTTGAACAAAATAGTTCCTAAATATAGTGTTGAAATTAAAATGTATTGTTATGTCTCTTTTCTGAATGTTCATATATTCTAAAATAAAGTTGTTGTTGGTTTAAACTGTTTTTTGTCTGTTTTGAATGGATTTACACAGTACGGGTCAAAATGACCCGCAACATAATTATTGTAATTTTTTTTCAACATAATACAAGGGTTAAAGACTAAAGACGTATGAAATAAAAGTGTCCTATTGACAAACTAGCACATTGTGTCGGTGTCATTTGTTTTTCAATTTAACCACATGTAAAGTAAAAATGTTGCCAGTTTTTTGAGAACTGAAATACACAAGCATTTTAAATGTGCTTGGACAGGCGCATAGCATAGCGAGAGAGCATGCATTTGGTTGGTTGTGTCTACAATTTTTGGGCAGGGGTCTCACTATAGTTGCTCACATTTAATCCAAAGAGACTAACTTGATTCTACATTAGTGTGAGATAATCCTCCGTATGTCACAAATTAGTGAGTGGTTTATGTAGTTTTGGTGGGATTAAAGACGAATATCGTGAATTGATCCGTATTTCCTTTACAATAATGAAGACGGCTGAGCTGTATTGAACGATCGCGAGACTCTCCGCGAATCGCGTCCCGCGGTCTCCATGTTGTTCGTGGTGGTCTCCATCACCACCATTTCCACCGCTTAAATCAACACTATGAAGAAAATAAGGCGCTTAAAGGTTTGGAATTGACGTTACACATTTCACCGTTTGGGATAATGAAAACACACCTGAGTGTATCTACGTCGCAGTTATATTTGCTGTTTAGCTATTCTAAACATCTTCGCTAAGAAGCTAAAAACATTAGCTTTTTGTCGCTAAATCTTTTGATGATTGAATATTATTATTATTATGGATAATCCAAGTTCCAAATGAGCTGTTATTACATCAATAGTTGACAATACATCATTATTTTACAATGAAGTTCATGCACTCTTTAAAGCTTTATTGAACCTCCTTTTTTAAAACAAAAAACAAAACAAGATACGCATCTTAAATTTCAAAATGAAGGCCCTTGTTCTCTTGGAAGCAATTAGATACTCAGGGTTTTTTGTCAACAGTAATTTTATGTGTGTCATCATTTTTCCCATGACTTTTTGTGTCTGAAAAAGAATAGGAAGGGTTAATCTTTGGATGGAGGACGTGGTTCTGCACTACCAGCCTGGATCAGAGGCCAGGCTCAACTCTCTGTTGGAGACCACAGAAAAGCTTCTTAAACCTTTCCCCTGTCGAACTCCTCCAGTCTTTACCCCCTGGTTCTCTGATTCCCATTTCCCCATCAGACCTGCCAAATCAGCACCTGCAATCACCTCCTTTCATAACAGGTATTTTCAAAGTTCTCCTCACAGACCTGGATTAGAAAGCATTGCCCAGAGAACTCAGGAACATTTGTCTGTAGACAGATTAAAACAGGATCATAAAGATTTTATATTAGAAACCAAAGAAAACCTCCTCCCAGGTGGTCTGAAAAACAGCAGAGCATCTCCTCATGACCACAAACATTACTGTGCTGTCAAAGCCTCACCATTCCGGCGCTCCTGGAGTGTCTTCACACACAAAGGAGTTCTGCTGCAGAACTCTAAGCCACTGTCCCAAGACTTCTGTCACATGGTCTCCATACTCCAGCTGCACCTCCGCCAGAGGGTCAGATGGGTAATCAGTAAGCACAACTGTCCTGGAGACATTGAGCAGGTCAGTGCAGATATTTGTCCATTTATGTTAGCATGCTGGCTAACAGTTAATAACTGGTAAAGAGAGCCGAGGACAGTTAAGATGTTAGGATGTGGGCTTTTGAGTTCATGGTCAAACTGTGGTTCCTTTTTTTTAATATACTGCATATGTACCTGTTCAACAATGCTGACAGCAAGATGAACAACCTATCAGATTGTGTTTTTTTTGTGGTCCTGACGTCAGTCAGTTTCAGTCTAAATGTTTGGAGGCTCAGAGAAAAAGTGATTACTGGTACATGATGTAAAAAAATCTTGCTCAGAACCATGAATGGTTGGGTCAGAAAGTATATTTCATGCATGTAGCTCACCTACAAAGTGTAACTACTGTTTAGTTTCACTGACCTGAGTCAGACAGGAAGTCCCCAAGGAAGCCGTGGCCGTGTTACCGATGTCATTACAACATTTTTGCCTCGTTGGGCTTTTGATGTGAAATAATCAATAATCTGAACTGTGTTCCTCTTCTGGTGGTTGTCTTCCCTGCAGCTGTGGCAGTCGGTGAGCCACTTTATTCAGACCTCGCAGTTGCTGACATGCAATGCCAACATCCAAAGGGAGCGAGCCGAGATCTGGGTGTTCTGTGATGTGGTCCACTCTGAGGAGGTGGGTCACTTCCTGAAGGACAAGCTGCAGCTGTTTGGGAAGATCTGTCTAACAGTCCGCAGACACGGGATCATCTTCAGCATATAGAACAGAAATGCTTCAGGCAGTAACAGTCATTTTCATCTGAATAAATGGCATTTTTATAAATTACTTCAATGCTTTTATAAAAGTCACACTTAATATTTTAGTTTTTATATTCAGAGATTTTATCGTTCTGCAAAAATGTCTTCAAATGCATTAAATTCTGATTAATGTAGGAATTAAATTATTCTTTAAATTAATAACATATATTTGTTTTGCAATAATGTGTTTTTACATTTTAAATAAAGAAGTGTACATACACCTTGATATAGATGTATTTGATGTAGGAGGGGGTGGTTCCTTTTGGAAGACTGCAGCAGCAGGTCACATGATGCAGATGTCTCACACATACGCGTGGATATTTTCAAACGGCTGCTTTTATAAGACCTGAATAAATGAGGACAGCATGAATACAGTACACCCCCATCACATGCATTCTTTTGTTGCCATGGTCCCCCATCCGTCTCGCGCACTAAGAAAATAGGTTACCGGATATGACGCTAACGCACGGCTTCTCGGCCATACTTCTTCATCTTGGCGATTTTGTTCAGTCTAAAGTAGCTAAACTAGTTAGTCGCGTCCGTTTTTATTAGCCATGTAAGATATATTGTGCAGTTATGTCACCACGTCAAAAAGAAACGGAATTGTTGCTTATGTATGAGCCTATATTCCTTTACTTTGAAGGGTTGCACCGGAAGTGAAGTAGCCTGACGCCAAGATAGCGTCTGAAATTCAGAGGGGCTAAAACACGAGTCTCTTTATCCTGGAAATACCTGAAAAATCACATCAAGATCTCGGATCAGAGGTCAATAAAATGACGCGTCCGTTTGTTATGATAGTTTGATGCACGTTGTTCTGGTCTATTGGACGATTTAAAAGGTGATATTCAATCAAAAAGGTGAGATGTTGGAGCCAGAGCGACGAGGTATGATGCTAAACTAGCGTTGTCGCCTGTAGTTTCCTGTTTCCTGGAGGCGATAATGTGTCTCTCTTAGCCCTTTCCTTTTATATGTGATACTTGGAGCATGAATACCGCTGCTTGGTTGTTTTTACTTAAAAACTGGAGAGCTTGACGTAGAATTTCACTTGTGGCCTCAGTTCGGAAAATACCTTAATCACCAGTCTAAAGGCTTCCATTGTCTTGGATTCGTTCAGCAAAATTCGCCTTTAAACGCACCCATCATTTAATACACGTCTGTTAAAATAATGTATTCAGGGTTGGTCTCCATTATTTACGTTGGCCCTTTAACAATTCATTTTCCTTAAAATGACAAGAGTATAAAGTCTAGTATTCAAATTCATTATCTATGAACATTATTTTACACTTTGCATTATCATACGTTCATGCACTCGGTCATATGTCTTCTATATCAGCAACTGGCATTATCAAATCTGGTCGCACTGCTAATATCGTTTAATATAATTGTATATTTTAAACATAAAAAAAAATCACATCCACTACGATTTAATTCTAATTATATATCATGTGCACCTGAACCTCCCATTGTGGAAATGTTTAAAGTTAAAATAAATAGAATAAGAGTAGGAGATTATGTTAAAGGACCAGCTGACATCAGTGACGATGATGATGTATCTCTGGGGCATTGTGATGTTCAGGTTTTTGCTGCTGGGGGCAGAAACTCTTTATCTTATCTTTTGTGTCTCTCTTTGCCCTCCTTTTCCTGCAGGCAAGCGTCTCTGCAGATGTGGCCACCACCTCTGTTGAGACTCCTGTTAATGAGCGGTGAAGATTTAGATGGGTTTGGAGTTGCCGCAGCTCACCCAGGATGGATGACATCAAAACATGGGGGATGCTGACGTAGCTGCCCTTGATAGATTTACTTGGGAGAACTCAAACACTTGTTTTAAAAGTTAGTCACATTGTTTTTGTCTGTAGTCGCTCAGAAGCCTACAGCAGGTTTCACAGCCATGAGCTCCGAAGGATTTCAGTATCGAGCTCTGTACGACTACAAGAAGGAGAGAGAAGAGGACATTGACCTCCATGTGGGAGATGTGCTGCTCGTCAGCCGCGGAGCACTGCTGGCGCTTGGCTGCAGCAGCGGCGCTGAAGAGAGGCCGTCAGAAATTGGTTGGTTGCCGGGTTTTAACGAAACCACACAGGTACTGATTGCATCATGACTCCAGTTAAACACCAGCTGCCAATAACGTCTCCAGTGATATTCTGTGCGACTGTAGACAAAAACCAGCCTCGTTTCCCAGTCTTCTTTGATTTGTGCATCTGTGGTCGGACAGGAAAAAGGTGACTTTCCTGGGACGTATGTGGAGTTTATTGGCAGAAAGAGGATGTCTCCCCCTACGCCGAAGCCCCGCCCACCCAGACCCCCCTCAGCATCGGCGAGGGCTGATTCTGAGTCGGACGGTGAGTTGGAAAGCTTCAAATGGCTCAAGGTTCTTCAAACACAGCAGAAAGATACAGGCATAGCTCTATTTATTTTGAAAAATCTTCCTTCTCATGTATCTTTTCTCCACTTTGATTTACTCAGACTTTTAATTGATGCTGCTTAAATTATGAAACCTAAAAAGGTCAATCCAACCTCTGTTATTTGTGTTCATGTCAGTTCTGTTCTGTTTCACACGTGATGAACAGAACCTCTGAAATAGGATGAGTTGTCAGCAGTGGAGGAGCCTCGATGGAGCTTGAGCAGGAGACAATGAAGCTGACACCCACTCTGTTCACCTGTATTCGTAATTAAGTTGTTCCTATTTGTTGCTTTGACCTTCTGTGTATTGTGTCCTCTGTTTAGGCTTTGTGCTGCCAGACTTGGCAGAACAGTTTGGACCACCAGACACAGCCCCTCCACTCCTCACCAGACTGATGGAGGCCATTGAGAACAAAGGTACGTGCATAGCTGCACTCTGTACCTGTCCGTGCCACATGTCTTCCTCTGCATGTTTACAGTTGCTCATTTCCTCGTTCCTCGTGTATTTTCTGCAGGTCTGGACGCTCCTGGTGTGTATCACGGTGTGAGTGCTGGAGGTTTAGATGTTCGACAGCTGGCTGATGCTGGTGAGGAGTTTCTTCTTCCACTGGTTTTGTATTTAATCTGTTGTGATGTTTCTCTCTTATTGAACACAGGTGTGTTTGTTTTTTCAGACCTGGAGCAGCTGGATCTGCTGTCTCTGTGCTGCGGGGTGCTGCGGTTCCTGCAAGACCTGCCTGGTCCCATCCTCCCATCCATACTGCAAGCTGACATGATTCGTGCAGTCCAAGGTGAGATATGGAGCTTGGCTGCGCCGGTCTTGATCTACCTGGTTAAGCCCCTTTGTCCATTTTTGCTTTTGTCACAGAGGTCAGAGACGTGGAGGACTGTGCTCAGGTGTTGCGATGCATTGCCAGCTCGTCCAGCTGCCCCGCCCAGTATGGCCTGACGCTGCTCAGCGTGGTGCGTCACCTGGCCCGAGTCTGCCTGCATGGTTCCAGAAACCAGCTGAGCCCTCGAACCCTGGCGGAGAGCTTCAGCCCAGTATTGTTCAGGCTCAGTGCAGGGTCAGTTACTCTCGCTACATTTAAATCATTTCATTCTGGGGCCAACCGCAGATTGTTGATCAGGAGGCCAACCACAACTCTTGGACTTGGTTTCTCTGCACGGAGTCAAAATGTCAATCTCCGCGGCTTTCGGGTGTAATTTACAATCGAAAGGCAACAATGGTACCGATGTTGGTCTGAGCACGGCAAAATGTATGTGCACAGACTCGGTGACCAAAAAGTGCATTTTTCAGTTTTCAGCATTTTGACTTTGAGTGTTTGGCTCAAACTGCAGGAACATAGTAAGCAGATATTCCTCCATCTCTTTAAAACAGGCTGACTGCCTCTCAGTAACCATGGCAACACAGCTTCCATATAAACCCCTCCCACTGTCCCACTGTAGCTTCCGTACCCCCCCTGGTTGTCATCAGGAGGATCCCTCCTGGGTCCCTTACTCTCATCCTCGCATTAGTTGCATTCAGGCTCAAATTATGAAGGCCTGAGAGCCACAGCCATACACGTACACACACATGCATGCACTGCCATTGGTGATTGCAACCGGTACTGCAATTGTCACCATGATTTGAAGCATTGAACATCCAGTTACGTACAGGTCCTTTCCTCAGCCATACCGGTAAAAGGTCACCGTCACTGTGTGTGCAAGATCCCCACAGGGTTAGAAAAAAAAAACAACCCTCCTCACTCATTTCTTCACCAAAAAAGGATTCACTAAGAGATAATGTGCTGCAGCCACACACGAGCGGCAACTAGAGCAGCAACACATCTGCCTCATCAACAAGTTTATCACAAATCTATAAATGTAATCAAGTCTCAGACACACATGCTTAAACATCTTCATAGTTGGGATTCATGCTGAGATGTTTGTTTATTTCAGCTCTCCAGAATCTTCTCATCACTAGAATCATTTTGCTTCTCTGTTCCTTTTCAGGTCCGAGTCCAGTCTGGACCCTCTAGTTCAGGTTCTAGAGATTCTGATTACCAGCGAACTCAACATGAACCAGGCAGCACCAGGTGTGTATGTGTGTGTTCTTGCTTTGTGCTGCTCTTCACAACTTCAAAGGACTGTTTGAGAGTTCAGCCCTGGTCTTAATGTTGAGGTTAGAACTGGGTTGAGGTCAGAGGTGAGGGTCAGGGTAGAGTTATGAATCATGTCTATGGAAGTCCTCACAAAGATAGGAGTAAAAGGATGTATGTGTTTTCGTGGAAGGGCACTGTGGTTTGTTACCACTTTAGTGATCAGATTTCAGTAGAATCAAATAAAAACAGTTGTTTATTAATGATGAATGATGGTCAACATGACTCATTGCTGAATTGGATAGCAGATTTCAGTTTGTTCACATGACGAATCTGCTGTGTCGGTTGATCTTTTATATACAGCTGTTAATCAATAAGGACCGATGGGATCAATAACCGTCAGAGCGGTGGCACTGAAAGGATGACATCATCCATGCATACACTCAAAGATGCAGCAGACAGGAGAGGGAGGGGGTGGGTGTTACCACGGTGATGTGCCTGCATGGATGGGATTGGCTGGGGGGGGTGGTGATGTCACACATCTCCAAGCTGCTCCTGAGCTTTGAACTGAGGCTGAGGCAGAGAAAGTGGCGTCATTTCAGACGAAGACAGACTAGAAAGCGTTGCTGTTATTGGACCCTCGGAGGGGGAGAATAGGTGGACAGTCAGCCATGAACAGTCGGGACCTGACGTGGGTTCTTCTCAGAGACGGATCCGTGTTTGGCTTTGAGCTCTGAGGGTTCTGAGATGGAGCAAGATGAGGAGGCCGGGGCCGAGGCTCTCCGGGGGCGAGACAAGATTCTGTGCTACATTAACATGCAGAGTCCAGGTAAAGCTGCAGCCGGAGCCTGACCCAGTCCTAATAGCTATCTCTGATTCTGGTACCTACCGGTACCTTCTGACCACAGTCCTCCAGTAGGAAGTTGGAAATTTACTCAGGTCCTCCCAGAAGATGACTTCCTCCACCTTTTCCACCAGGCTGAAGTGGACTCTGTGACAGACGCTTGCATGCTTGAAGCCATTTTATTAGACTGCAGAAGTAGATTGGGCATCATTAACTATCTGATGAAGATCTAATTTCCTGCTTGGTCTTCAGAAATGTTTGAGATTAACCTCAGGAGTTAGTTTGGATTAAATGGCTTCAAAATGTAGATTGGAAAACAGATTCCTGTAAGAACATCTAATTTATTTCTGAATTTCTTTAATGTTCTCTGGTAAACATTAATGAACTGAAATTATAGAAAGACAAAGGTGAAAAACCTGTTGCAGAATATGGGCTTGGCAGCTCCCTCTGGCGGATAGAGCAGTTACTGATCTCACGCACGCTGGTGACGTCAGCAGTAGGATGATGTTTCTTCTGATTTCACAGATGAATCAGCTGCTTTTCCCACTTTTCTCCCCAGCTCTGCCTCCTAAACCTGTCAAATGTTCAACTCCAGCACCTCCTAGCAGCTTCAACAACAGCATTTCCCTGCAGGATGCAGAATGGTACTGGGGAGACATCTCCAGGTAAAACACACACACACCTGAGAGGGTAAAAGTAGATTTGAAAAGGTGTAAGTTAGTATTCTTTTAAATAACCAGGTGAATGGGGAAGTTAATTTTAAAAGTTAGTTATGATAGAAAATAGCTTAAAATTGATAAACAACAGATAAAGTGACCAAAATAGGTTGGAAGTTAGGAAGGCAGTAAATTGTTGAATGTTATTTAATAACAGTACCTTTTGTTAGTAAAAAAGTATTTACCAAAAGTGTTTTGGGTGCAGAGAAGAGGTGAACGAGAAGCTCAGAGACACTGCCGACGGTACTTTTCTGGTCCGAGATGCTTCCACAAAGATGCACGGAGATTACACACTGACCCTGAGGTAAATACACAGTCACACAGTCATGTGCTCCACATGTCCTGGATAAGAGTGCAATTGAATTTACTAATGGCTGATTTGAACAAAAATAGCAGCAAACAATGTTACATGGAGCAAAAATCTGTAAAACTCAAGCTCACCAGGAGCTTCACATCTTAAATTTCTGCTCCCTTTTCTACATTTGTAGAAGCTCAGAACCTCCAGTTGTCTTAGTGATGTATTCAAGGGCTGCAGTCCACACAGGAAAGAGGAAGAGTTGAAATGTAATTAAACAAGAAGGGAAGCGAAGGAGAACAGAGACAAATACCATCTCTTCTATATCTCCACAGTCTCCACAGATTTATCATAGAGTTTATAAGTAGAACAATCCAAATAAATGACCTCTACTCAAAATGTCCTCATTTAGAATATAGGACAACAATTTATATATATCTGTATAGTCTGAAGAAAGGGAGCAAACCTGTGCAGAGTAAAGAAAGTGTCCGGTGAACAGTTGGACTGTGGTCAACAACGTCTCTGGACAGGAACAGCTGCTGCGACACCCTGAAAGGCAAAAAGTAACCATCTGGTTTAACGCTGATGTGTTTACACCTTCAGGAAAGGAGGCAACAACAAGCTGATAAAGATTTTCCATCGAGAGGGAAAGTATGGCTTCTCCGACCCTTTGACCTTCAGCTCCGTTGTGGAGCTCATCAACCATTACCGCCATGAGTCACTTGCCCAGTACAACCCCAAACTGGATGTCAAGCTGCTCTATCCCGTCTCCAAACACCAGCAGGTCTGCACTAGTCTCACTGGCTGGATCACCTTGTGGACTCTTCTGATCGGAAGATTGTCCTTGTTTTTAGGATCAGGTGGTGAAGGAGGACAGCATCGAGGCTGTGGGGAAAAAGCTGCACGAGTACCACCTGCAGTACCAGGAGAAGAACCGGGAGTACGACCGGCTGTACGAGGAGTACACCCGGACCTCACAGGTACCTGCAGCACCTCTGCAGCACATCTACACCGTTTGATCAGAAATATTGATGCTCAAAAACAGGCTAATAATTTCATTATTGATTATCTCAAAAGTTTTGTTTTGTCCATAAAGACATTTAACTGTCAGAGAGGATGGAAAGATTCACATTAAGATGTATAGAACTGCATTATGTTACAGATGTTTAAAATAAAGTCAATATTAAATGAAAACTGAGAGTCGAGTCTTGTGGTTCAAACACTTGTAGTACCACTCAGACAACACTGGGCGTCGCTGTTTGTCCCTCATGAATCCTCTTCCTCTCTCAGGAGATCCAGATGAAGAGGACGGCCATTGAGGCATTCAACGAGACCATCAAGATCTTTGAGGAGCAGTGTCAGACGCAGGAGCGCTTCAGCAAAGAGTACATCGACAAGTTCCGCAGAGAGGGAAATGACAAGGAGATCCAGAGGTAGGCCCTCACCACAACCACAGCAGACTCCTCAGAGTTTAGAGGTATCACGGAGGTTGCAGACAAGTGAGCATTGGGAAACATTTTATTTTTACATTTGATCAAAGGTGTGATTAAGAGAGCAATTCCAGATTGATGAGGTTTGAGTTGCTGTGCTGTACAAATGTAGATTTTAAAGCAGGTCTAATGTTTTTGTGCCACCTCCTTAAGGATTATGGAAAACTACGACAAGTTGAAGTCTCGCATCAGTGAGATCGTGGACAGCAAGCGCCACCTGGAGGTGGACCTGAAGAAACAGGCTGCTGACTACAGAGAGATCGATAAGAAGATGAACAGCATCAAACCAGACCTGATCCAGCTCCGCAAGACCAGGGACCAGTACCTGATGTGAGACCCAGCTCTGGATTGATCTCTCTCTGTCTCACAGACACGCAGTCACTCACCCTTTTTGTCTCTCTCCCCTGCTACTCAGGTGGTTGACTCAAAAAGGTGTCCGCCAAAGGAAGTTGAACGAGTGGCTCGGCCTGAAGAATGAAACTACAGAAGAGTAAGTGTGCCACTGCCCCCTGATGGTGGGAGGGGGCTTTTCCTTTTGCTGATCTTTGGCCCACCTGTCTGGGTTTATTTTGAGAAACACCGGTTTTATATCATTTAGAGGAAAAGTAATTTTCTGCTAAAAAAATCTGCTTCCCTTCGTTCTGTGTTTCACATTTGGTCCTCATGTTTTGCAGCCCTAAAGTATCTTAATGCCACCTACTTTTTCATTTGTTACAAAATTCTACTTAACAAAATTTTTATTAAACTTAAAGTCAGACTCCAGCAGTTTTTTAAAAGTTCAGAAGTGTTTTATTCATTTTGGGCACATGGAGGCGCCCTTGTCCTCATCTCCCGTGTGCTTATGCTGTGTTACAATGTGCAGTGAGTACAGCATGGTGGAGGATGAGGAGGACCTTCCTCACCATGACGAGCGTCTGTGGCGGCTGGGTAACATCAACCGTACTCAGGCCGAGTCTCTGCTGCGCGGAAAGAGAGATGGAACGTTCCTGGTCCGGGACAGCAGCAAAGCGGGCTGCTACGCCTGCTCCGTGGTGTAAGTTCTACTTCCTCTTTTCTATTTAGCTGTTTGTGTGACCATACTGCACTGATCTAATGCCCCCTCCTCTTTCTCAGTGTGGACGGAGAAGTTAAACACTGTGTCATCAACAAAACGAGTACCGGCTTTGGTTTCGCTGAGCCCTACAACCTATACGCGTCTCTCAAGGAGCTGGTGCTTCACTACCAGCACACCTCACTGTTTCAACACAACGACTCGCTCAACGTCACGCTGGCGTTTCCTGTCTACAGTCAGCAGAGGCGGTGACGGGTCATCTTCACGGTCAGTCTCGATGGCCTGTACAACCCGCTGGGAACAGGAAAAACAGCACAGATGCAGGTTCTCCTGCAGAACCCAAAACTTTTCTGAGGATGAAGCTTTATGTTTGAAACCAAGAAAAAAATACTTTACTGTGAAAGGCGTCCTGCAGCTTTAACTTCCTGTGAGCAAAAGAAAGGGCGGGGTTCCAGAGTTACATCATCAATCTTAAAGACCCCCTCAGGCTCTTCGTCTTGGGCTGAAACACGGATTGGAGTTGTCGGATCAACTTCAACCCCTGGTCATGTGGTCAACTGTTATTGTGATATCAAATAAGCATCGCGAAAAAAGCAGAAACATAGTTAATGTGATTAAGGGTGAGTTTCTACCAACCATGAGTTTCTACCGAGACGACCATCGGGGGAACGCTCCTCTGCTTCTACCAATCCGATGGGAGTCTTGAAGGAAATAGCAGTCATTGAACATCCACATGCCTAAAAACAAGGAGAAGCGGGCCCGGACCACAATCTGGACCCAAGGAGCTGAATCTGGACCCGAGGAGCAGGCCTTGACTAGAACCTGACCCACAGACTTTCCCTCACGCTGCTCCAGAAGGTCCTCTATCTGGATCCTTGTTCTTCTTCAGATGTTTAAGAACAGGAAGTCTTGTCACGGTAACGCCTGTAATCCCAGTCCAAGAAACTGTTTTAATTAATGTTTGTGTTTTTGTTTCTGTCAAACGTTCCAGCGTAATAATGCGTGCGTGCGTGTTGTTACTGTTTTTAAATAATTCCAGACTCTCCTGATTTTACCTCAGATTTCTTTCATGTTTCCAACTTGATCAGAAATCTGCGACTGAACTTTCAGTTTTTAAGAACTTTTTTTCAGGACCAAACCATGATCGAAGCAGTTCTCAGCTTTAATTAATCGTCTTCTCAAATGTAATTAAACTAGTTTTATAAATGAGCTGAAATTCAAATCTTGTTTTTAGAAACCTCAAGTATTTTTCTTCCACCAATGAAGCGAACGTGAGACAAAGTTGAACAATTTAATTTAGGTCAGTATTAAATCAGGATTTAAGTGTAGAAACACGTTTAATCAAACATCTTTGGGGAAGAACTAAAAACATGATAGAGTTGAAGTTTAAATTGAAGAAGTCTGAGTTTTGTATTTCTGGAGCAGGTTAGGATCATGACTAGACCGAGCTCAAACATGAATAAGAGATTTATTTCAAGGAGTCCGATGTGGAAATAAATTCTGAATGATCTCAAATATGTTGACTTATTTCTTACAAGTGTGATTTTACAAATCTTAGTTTTTCTTCTAAACTTCCCACCCTGTTGGTCTTGTTATTTGTCAGTTTAACATCTGACAACAGTTTTTAGCTTCATTGATCCATGTTGCTGCTTCACCATAAATCTGATGTTCTGATTTCAGCAGGTTCCTGTTTTTGTTTTCCAGCTTCTATAAAATGCCTTGATGCTATTTTCTGTATCAGAATTATTTTTATTTCTGTTGATTTCAATCAGACTCATTTGGTTCAATTTAGCTGGCAGGAGGAGAAAACAAATCCAAATGTTTAAAATGTTATCAACCACTAAATGATAGCTTCCTTCCATCAAATCTGCTCATTTATCCCTTTAAGTCAGACAATTAAGGTGAAATTAAGGTTTTAATGTTGCACCATATGACATCTTGCTGCTACATTCATTCAAAGCAAAGCAGGTTGATTTTCTCAATCAAACTAAATGTCAATGGGATTCACCACATGACCAGATGTGTCAGTGTCCACTACTAATACTTATGTGATTGCATAGGTGCTTCAGGTCATACTTTAGTGCGACCTTTGTGGGTGTCTAAGTGCGCTTGAGCGCTGCTGCATCCACCAAGTGCTTCATGTAAAAGTGATGAGGTGCTCTGGATATGCCTGCACGTCATTGAAGATGACAAACATGGAGGGTTTAGCAGGGTTATCAGTCACACTGTCATACAGATCAGAAGGGTTCTTTTTGGGAGGAGCAGGAAGGCCTGCCTGTCCTCTGGTGAAGTCCCCCACCAGCACCATGGCCAGGTACATCCGTCTGTGGCCCAGGAGGTCTGGCATGGCGTAGCCTTGAGCAGAGTAGTTGGGATCCACGGCAAAGTAGGACCCGTTGCCGTACATCGCTCCTGCAGAGCGAGAGAGAGAGAAGAGATGGCCACTCAGCTGATGATGTCATCGCTGAGCTATCAATCCAGATTCTGGAGGTGAGGCTCAATCGCTAATGTCAAACCTGTCAGCCATTTTCGGTGTTTGTGTAACAGTTTCCTTTGGGGCCCAGATGCTCCAGGAACTAGCTGTGTTGTATTATGGTCTGTCTGAATGCTCTGATATATGTGTTGGGTGAACAATGTCCCTAACCCTAATGAAAAATGTGTTTCCAGCTTGAACTGGTTACCATGGTTACAGGTCGAGAGTTTCGTTACCGTGCATTCCAGCGTAACTTCGATTGAAGCCGGATTTGTTGATAAACTTGACGGACTGCGCTTTAGTTCCGTGGAAAAGCAGTCTTTCGTTGTTGGAATGCCCATTCTTCTGCTCCAGGCTCTTCTTCAGCGCCTGGTAGCCCTGCCATAGAACCGCATTTTGGATCCGTTCAATCTGCGAAACCCAACACGGAAGGTTAGTCCCCTCCACTCAGAACCCCTAGAGGCTCCTACTCCAGCAGCAGCTTGATCTTCCAGGGACTTTTAGAATTGATTATCTAACAGGAAACCATCTCTCCTTTTAATAATTCCACTGATGCGGCTCAAAGTCTTATGTCTGTCAGATTTATTTTTGTATTCTGTACTGCTAAACTCTAGGATGGAGCTCTTGGTTCTGAAACCACTGCCCTGCTGAGTGAGCTTCATCTGAGCAGCTTCTGTTACAATTCAGTTCAGACAACTATCCAGGATGAACGACCTTAAATGTGAAAGCAGAACCACAAACCTTTAAGATATTCAGACTTCTACCGCTGCTTGTGGCCTTCTGCTTTACATTAAGGTACTCTTCCGAGCCTGGGTCCAGATTGACCACTTTGAGGAATTTATCTCCCATGTCTTCCCAGTGTGGTGGCAGGACACCTGTGAGGGAACAAAAAGAAGCTTCTGTGTGACCTGGATCAGCTGTCCAGGATGTAACAGTTTAATGGGGTTATGTTTTCCGTTCTTCTGGTCAAACCTTGGCCTTCTACACCCTCTCTCACCTTTTTTGTCCACTCGGAACAGCTTGATCTCTTTATGGCTCCTGGCTGAACAAGCTCTTCTCTGCACCGTGTTAGCCTGATACAGCTCACCGTTGATCTTGAGAGTCACAATTTCTTTTTTCTGGAAGGCCTCCTCTAGGATTAGGTTATCCAAAGAGTTGAAAGGTACCTTCTGCCCAAATTGGTCCTGGAACTGCCACTCCACACGCTCACTCATCTGTGCAGCCTTTTGCTTCTGGTTCTCCCTACACTGCGTTTTCTGGATGAGGGTCCTGAAATAAAACAAATGGAAGACGATCACGTTCCGAGCTTTCTCTCCATCCTGCCATGGCGCAGCAGACAGACCTGATCACAGCGTTCGCGTTGAGGACATCTCTGGTTAGCGCTTCCAGGATGATGCTGGGCTCCTGGTCATCAAGGCCCCTCTTCAAATGGATTTTGATGCTCAGCTGCTTCTGCAGGCCCTCGAGCTCCGCTATGTCTGTCTGCGTAAACTGATTGATGTACTCATCTTTGATGGTCCAGGTCATGTGTTCCATCTGGATCAACTCTAGAATCCTTTTTTTGGCCTGATCCACATTCTGACATGATGGAGAAAACAAGTGTCAGTAGATTTGTGTGGTTCCTGTCAGAGGGTAACAAAGAGAAGGACCAAAGTCAAATCAGTGTCTCTACATGCTGATTCCAAATGGTAATATTTCATCCACTAGTGATGTATGTTAGAACCTTTACATTCTCTGGTGTGTTCTCAGCAGACCAGTCATCTGAAGACTGGTACAATAAGTTCTATTAATGGATTTATTCCTTCACTCTCAGGTAGCAGCAGAGTCACAGCTGTCCCACACTTCCTGCCTGACAGGAAGTAATCCTACCAATGTCCAAGGAAGCTTGTGGTTGTGTGTGTTAAATTCTTCATAATCAAAATGTGACATAGAAGAATTCAGTTGTGTGTTCACCTTCTTGTTTTCACTGCACAGCTCAAACACTGCAGGCTCAAACTCCTCCTTCTGAAGAACCAAGGTCTCCGTGGAAGGTTTGTCCTCGACAATTTCAAAAATTGAAGTGACTGCATCTGGCCAGAGCAGGAGAAAAAAGTGAGGTCTGGTGTGATGAAGTGAGTGTGGTAGAGTTTAATACCTTTAATGGTGCCAATGACGCCTTTGACGCCAGCCTGGTCACTGGAGCTCTGTCCTCCACTGTTGCCATGGATACCAGCTCCCTCGGGGTTCCCGTCTGTCCACTTCAGCCTTCCTCTCTGAGCAGACGTAGGCGAGTGGCTCTGACCTCGGCCACCCTGAACTCTGTGGGAGAGTCAGCGACACAGTTCTCATACACTCCAAGTCATGTTTCCTGAGCCTGTGATGCTATCAGGTGCTTCAGACCTCAACCTGAGCAAATACTGAGCTGATAACAAATGCAGTAATCCATCTGTTTTGTCTCTGTCTTAAGTTTATGCTCCGGGGGTGGGGGGTGGGGTTGTGTTGGTACTGCGGACCGTAGACCCTCTACAAACCAGGGCACCCGTGGTTCACCGACCTACATCATACTCTGTTGTTGCTACTCTGACTTCACTTGATGTTGTAACATGTATTGTTTTGGCTGGGATAAAATAAACTTGTTCCCGATCAGTTTAAAGTAAACAAAGTTGCCTCTAGACAATTTGAGCTGCACCACAAATGGGATATCTGTTTTTTCTTTTATTGTTCACTCTTAGTGTTATTTGTATGAGCGGTGTGTTGTTGTGTATTGTTCGCTAACAAACTCTGTAAATGTAGCACTAATTATTATTGCTGCTCGATTTGATCTAAATTTTTGAAGTTGCACGGAGAAGCAGCCGATGGTCTGCTGAAGCACCAACATCATCTGAGTAGGAGACATGTTCACAGTGCCGCGAGGCTACGCAGAATCAGAAAGTCCCCTGACTGCTGTCTGGTCATGTGAAATTGAACATGATGGTTGCATTTACCTTGAAGCTGCTGGGCCTGGTCTCCTCACAGCACCTTGCGGGTTGTCAAACACCTTCTTGACTGCTGCAGCCAGGGCTCCTGCTGTTTGGTCATTATTTGTTACCAGCTGGATCTCCCTCAGTGACCCCTGGCCTCCTGGAGCACTGCAGTGCTCCCACACGGCCTGTGCGATGGTGTCAGCACAAAGGTCGATGGGGAACCCAAACATGCCAGAGCTGATCGCTGGCATTGCAATGGTGGAGCAATTGAGCTTTTCTGCTTCTTTCAGACTCCGAGTTACGACCAGCTTAAGGAGCGACACTGAATCCTCTGGACTGTGCTCAGAGAAACGTGGACCAACTGCGTGGATGACGTGCTTGCACGGGAGATTACATGCATCTGTGACGACGGTGTCACCTGTGCGGAGAGCTCCATTTCTGGCAATGTAATTGTTGGAGATCTTCTGTAGCTCAGGTCCGGCAGCGTTCAGCAACGCCAAAGCCGGACCACCAATGTGTTTCAATTCCTCGTTGGCTGCATTGACCACTGCATCAACATCAAGAAGACAAATATTTGCCTCACTGACGTACACTTGAACACCGGAAAGCGCAGTAACTTTGTATAAACAAAGACCGTTCTTTCCCCTTCCTGAACTGAGCAGCACTACACAGTTCAAGTCATTCATGATGGCAGACAGAAACAAGCTTCCTTGGAACTGGAAGTATTTCTTGGCTCCAGGCTTGTCAACAATCAGCTTGTCTGTGCTGAGAGCACCAATCATTTCCTGGATGAGGGATCGGGCTTTCAGGACACGGTAACAAGCACCAGCAATGGAAATGCTTGGCCTCTCTTCTTCAATTTGGATTTGAATACCACAAGCATCTGCTATTCCAATGTAATCTTGTTTTTTTTTCTTGACAATGAACTGAAGAGCGCAGGACTGGACAGGGAGGGTTTCCTCAAGTCTGGCATTATCAACTATAAACTTCTTCACTTCACGGCTAACTTCTTTCACTGGATCGAGGAAACCAACCACTGTGACTTGGTCTCTTCCCTGGTCCAGAATGGCCACTGTTGTCTTTGATGAGTTTTTGAGCCCCAAGAGTCTCTGCTTCAGGCTCATCCACTCAGGAAGAAGAAGAACTTCTGTATCTTCAACATCAAGAGTCTGATGGTTGAATACTGTCCTAATCTTCTGTTCTGCACCAGCCAGCACATTGTCAGAACATCCCAACAGCAAGATCCTGTTGTTGTTGATGCTGTAGGTGGCACAGATTCCTTTGGATGTGAATAGTTCTTCAGACATTTTCTCCGAATCCACCATCTTGAGAAAGTTAAAAACCGCAGCAGAGACATCGATCTGCTTTTGAATTAGTTGGTGCTTCTTCTCCACGACCCACAACTTGGCAGGGTAAACGTTTGAGGTGCTTCCCCTAAATGTTAACCTTTTGCTACTCTTATTGTAAGACAGCTTCATATCAGACCATTTGTCTTGTGTAACTTCCTGCAGCCCCTCCTGCTCCAGGATGTAGAATAATGTGGGTGCCACTTCCATACTTTCAGTAACTTCCTCCCTTTTTTGCTGAATCTGCCTCATGGCTCTGGCTGCGATGTCTTTCACATGAGCTTCAATTTTATTTATATCTTCGACTTGGCCGACCACAGTCAAAGTCTCGCTGGAAGCATCCAGCTGCAAGTTGGCATCTTCTCTTACAACTAAACGGATGTATTTCTCTGCCTCTTTCCAGGCTGGTCCATTCATTGAGCATTCAAAGGCTCTGTACTGAGAAATAAGTTGATGGAAGATCCTTTGAGTGGTGCTCTTCCACTTCTCCACTCGATCTGCAGTCAAACCAGCCTGCTTCAAAAAGCTGGGCAGTGGACTGAGCTTCACTACAGGCTTCTCTGAGTTCACGCTGCAGAAGTGCTGATTCATCTGGTCATTGATGACTTCCCAAAGTTTCCTGGATTCAAGAAATGTCCAGACTAGAGGCTCAACCGCCTCTATGAAGGGCTCAGGCATCTTCCACACAGGTCGATCTTTTCCATACAAGGGGGTGCGCAGGGACTCGTGGTACGGATACACCCTGACAGAAGCAGACCGGATTGTGTGCTCTTTATGGAGGCAGATTCTTTTCACAACTGAAGTAAGACAAGAAACCAAAAAAGAAGCTCTGGTGAGACTCAAATTCAAACAATGCTGACTTGTTTTAAACCCTCTAAACAATATCAAACTGCTTTGTCTAAATTATGGCTGAAGTGCAGAGTGGAGGTTGTCACAGAAACAGAACAATGGCAGCAACAACCTTTGGGGTCACCGACGGTGATGATGGCAACTTGATAAGGCATGATGATGATCTCCTTTGGCATCCACTTCTTATTCAGTTCAGTCCACCTCTGGAAATACAGCTGCAATATTTCTATATTATTTAAACACAGGAACAAAAACACAGAATTTGTGTTCTGAGCAAAACAACAGAACCAAAATCAAATATACAAACAGCTGTTTCACAGCTGTAATACCTTCATCCACATTCAGAGGAAGGTTCTCCACCCAGATGCGCACTGCTGCCTCTAGTGGCCAAACGGTCACTTGCCATTTCTCCAAGGCTTGACTGGACTTAATTTTTGTCAAGAACTTGATCTGGTCTGTAAAACATCCACAGCTCTGCTCAAGATTCTCACAAACCCTCAAAATTACATTTAAAACACATCTTCACATTTTATAAGTTCCTAGCTGACTATCTCCTGTAGGTTTGTGGATCTGAGTATCTCCTGTAGGTTTGTGGATCTGAGTATCTCCTGTGGGTTTGGGGATCTGTGTATCTCCTGTGGGTTTGGGGATCTGTGCATCTCATGTGGGTTTGGGGATCTGTGTATCTCCTGTGGGTTTGGGGATCTGTGCATCTCATGTGGGTTTGGGGATCTGTGCATCTCATGTGGGTTTGGGGATCTGTGTATCTCCTGTGGGTTTGGGGATCTGAGTATCTCCTGTAGGTGTGTGTCTTGTCCTACCTTCAGAATTGCTGAAAGTGACCACAGCAGAGTCGAGCTCAAAGATCATTTCCATGGTGTAGGCACTGAAGCTTGAACCCATGACATTATCCACCAGACGTTCTCCGACATGTTTGTCTGTGACCGGGCTCAACACCACTGCAGTGCTCTGAACAGACTCTACACGCAGACAGAAAAACCTTTTCTACCTTCTCAGTCATGTTATTCTTCCTGAGGAATTTATAAATTTTTTGTGAATTTAAAATTCTTTTTTATAAAAGTTTAGCTAATGAAAAAGGAAAAGGGCCAGAAATAATATTTTAGGTCACAAATTACACACAAATGACAATTAATAACAGATTTTCACTTTTATCTGATCATTATTTTACATTCATTCCCAAAAAGAATTTTATGAATGTGAAAACTGTGTTTAATTCATGCAGCCTTTACCATCTTGGTTGTCTCCAGTGGCTCCCCTGACAGGTTGATCTGAGGCTGATATAAAAACATACAGTTGTTACAGTTGCAATAGAAGAGGCGCCTCCATCCTCCTTTGCTGTATTTATTGTGGCAAAGAGGGGGAACTATTTTACCTTTGACGTCAGTGCTGCTCAATGAACTCTGACAAAAGAACACAAATACTTTAGTACAAATCCAGAGTCACCAAAGGCGACGGCTTTATTCTAAACACATGGACATGTCACAACCACCAGTAATGTCCAGGTTCATCTGAGCTCGTATACAAATGTACAGCTTTAAATTCACACAGGGAGTCCTGATGACAGCATGTCCTGTACAGCTAACATAAAGGCATTACTTCTGCCTCACTGAATCAAAATCTTTATCTCAGATGACAGGAACAGTAGAGGACACTGTTGTGGGAAACATGACCAGACTGGACGCTTCATCCTTGCTAGTCTCAATTTAAATGTAGATTTACCGGCTCAGAAAGACACAGTTTAATGTTCCGATTGTTCAAGGTGATCACATGGTCCTGTTTCTTCACGACTTGTGCTCGCACTGAAATAAAATCACACAAAAGTGAGCAAACTCTTTAAAAATGTATTGCTAGGATCACAGTTTTAAAGTGTACATTTACACATGCTGGTCACTGATAATAATACTCAGATTATTGTGATAATCTGATCTGATGTGTTCACATGTGCTTCAAATAAAACTCTGATTTACAGGCTTTAAATGTTTTAATATATTTTGTTTAAGAGCACTGTAGTTTACAGGTTTCACAGAAAATTCTGCTACACTGGATATTCAACCCCAAACATTTGTTGATGAGGAGAGATGAAGGTTGAGCTATGGTTTAGGTGACAGAAAGTTCAGGGACCTGAGGCAGGATTATGGGCCACTGATACCGCTCACCTGTAAATGTTAATTTTAGGTCGGATTCCTTGACTGCCCTCCATGTGGGAGTCACAAGCAGATAGGTAGGAGCAGCACTGAGAAGATTGGAGGTGCTCCTGTTCCAGGTCCCCCTGAGGTACCACCTCTAGGAGACCTTTACTCCTACTGCAGAACATCCTGTTAACTGTGGCCATGATGATGGCTGAGCAGTGTGATCTTCTCGAAAAGACATCAACTCCACTGTTGATGTCAGCTGTTTTGCTTACTTTTGGGGGGGGGGGGGGGGATTTATGGCTCATTTGCTCGTCTCTGGTCACCTCACAAGTCACCAGAGACCAAACCTCAGCTCTTTTAAACACATAGTAACTTAATATAAAAAAAAATCTTGGCTTTACTTCTATCCAGTAGCTGACTGAAACTGTAGAATAGCTGAGGAACAGCTAAATTGCTTTCGGTTTCTAGTTCTATAAAGTCATTGCGCAGCAGACTTATGGACACACATTTCACCAAACATTTCGTCTGTGGAGCGATTCAAAGTGCTAGTTTCTGCTGTTTTAAAGTAGGTTGTGCTGACTGGTTGATCCAAGTCTCACCCACACTTACCCGCATTATCAGCGAAGTACACAGCGGCCTTCGTCTCTCCGTCCTTCAGCTGCACCAGACACTCTCCCCCGCTCGACTTCTTCGAACTCCCGAAGTAAAGCTCCAGTTTGAGCTTGACCCGGCTGGCCTCGGTCGGAGCCCAGTCTCCCTCCACGATCACAGGTAAAATCAAGGACATGTTCTCCTGCTGCTCCCCGACGAAATGACGAAGCCAATCCGTCGCTTTCACTTTCGTTTCGTGCCCACGTGTCGTCAGCATAATCAGTAATCATCTAAAGTAAACCCAAACATATAGGTTAAAGTAGACTTACTTTACTTATTTCTATTTTCTCTTTATTTATTTCCTTTTTCATGGTATTGGGAGTCGCGCCCTAGCGCCCACTACAGGCCAGTGTCACGACTATGGCAGTTTACTTGTTTCGTTTACTTGTGAAACTGTCAGTAAACTCAGCAGAACCCACTTGATCCAGTCAAATGAACTAAACACTGAATGTAACCAGCAAATGTACATCCGGCCTTTCCTTCAGGTCCAGAGTCTCCTTTAGCTCAGGAGGAGGACAAGGTCACCGTGGGCAACCAGGAGACTGAAAACCTGAACACATTCCTGCTGGATTGAGGTCAGTCTGGTTAGAGAAGCATATTTGTATCAATAAGACAACATTACTTTCTTAAAAACAGCCTTGAGAAGAGTAAGAGGGAGTCTGATCAGAGAGTTAGACTAATTCTATTTTATTTGAATTTTTACAGTTTAAGAAACATTTTTATCTTGTCGGTCCCCACTGAACATTTTGAACTCGTGTTTAATTGTTTTTATTTAATTTTTAAACACATCAACGCTAAACCAGGAAAGCATAGATAATCAAAACAAATGAAGTCATTGTATTTAGGAGTATTTGTGTTTAAATGCTTTAAACTCAAATTATGAAGAAATCTGGCAGTTTAAGAAGAGTCACCCTCAGATTTTTCTTCACCTGCAAAGAAAAAAAACAGAGTGAAGTAATGAAGAAGAATTGTATAAGCTACAGCTCAGCTTTACAAAGGTCATGGTCTCCATCCCTGCAGCTCTGTATGTGTGTGTGTGTGTGTGTGTTTGTGTTTGAGTAACAATGTGGCCCACTGAACCACTAAATATTGCTGGTGAAGACCAGAGATGCTATAAATGTTAAATGTGTGTGTGTGTGTGATGACAAAACCAGAAACTGATCACATTTTTGTGAGTGAGTTCTGACAATTACTGATAAAAATGTGAATTATTGTATTGAAAAGTGTGGACATACAGTCAAGTTTGATTGGTGCTGGGGGGGGGGGGGGGGGGGGGGGGTGGAGGTGGAGATGTGGCACAGGTGTAGACCACCTCCAGGTACCTGGTTTCCTCCTTACATGGATATTCTCCAAACACCCACTCAGTGACAGGAACCTGGCAGGACCTCTTGTTGGCACAGCTGGAGGAAGATAGAACCATGAGAACATGTGGAGGTGACAGTTGGAGACCTCTGGACACAGCCAGCTGTGGAGCTGAATTCCTTCACTCATCTATTGAATTTAAATGTAAAAAATAAAGTTGTATGGAGACCATGGGAGCTACACACGACCACCTGAGGAGGAAACGCTGTCTGAAGATGGAACAAAAAGTATTAGGACACTTCTGGGATTTAAACCTGCTTCTGATTCCTCCAGATGTTTCAGACTGACAGATGAAGATGAAACAAAAGGAGATGTTTTCTTACAGGTCCTCCACCACCATCTCAGCCCAGGGGAAGTTACAAAAGGTGTCAGGTCCATCGTCGGGGTGGGCTTTCCCCTCTCCGCACCTCGTCCCCACACCCACTTTATACAGGATGTGTTCCAGCTTTATTTTACTGCCAACATCTGGAGAAAGAGGAGAGGAGGGGACTCACAAAGAAGAAACTCCTTTCGGGCTTGTGGCAGGAGCACCTTTTAGTTCTAATCTAATAACATCTAACAGAGTTGGTGTTATTGATGATCTAAATCAGCAGAATGGGATGATTTTCAAGAGGAAATGGTGCTGTTTTCATGGCAACTGATGTTTCCTCACCACATGACATCACAGCGGTGTCGTTGTGACAGGCATAAATGATCTCAGCCTCTGTCAAAACACACACGTCACAGTGTCAACACTGACATCACATCCATTACATCATCCTTGTTGTCTGTGTTCATCTTCATCACTGTCATCATCATCTTCACTCGTCCTTTCACTTCTGTTTCAGTGCTTCTTTTTCTGATTGCTCTAATTGTGACATCAGCAGCAACAGTGTGACAGGCAGAAGATGATGAGATCAGAATACAGGACAAGAGAGCGGAGGTGGATAACTAGTGAACACAGTCAAATCGCTCAACAGGAAAGCACTGTTAAAACACAACCACAAGGCCATCACCACTAAAATGCAGCAGCAAAAACCGGAGGCAGAAAAGATTTACTCACCAGCTTAAATTTCTGCTCCCTTTTCTACATTTGTAGAAGCTCAGAACCTCCAGTTGTCTTTGTGATGTATTCAAGGGCTGCAGTCCACACAGGAAAGAGGAAGAGTTGAAATGTAATTAAACAGGAAGGGATGCGAAGGAGAACAGAGACAAATGCCATATCTTCTATATCTCCACAGTCTCCACAGATTTATCGTAGAGTTTATAAGTAGAACAATCCAAATAAATAACCTCTACTCAAAATGTCCTCATTTAGAATATAGGACAACAATTTATATATATCTGTGTAGTCTGAAGAAAGGGAGCAAACCTGTACAAAGTAAAGAAAGTGTCCGGTGAACAGTTGGACTGTGGTCAACAACGTCTCTGGACAGGAACAGCTGCTGCGACACCCTGAAGGGCAAAAAGTAACCATCTGGTTTACCGCTGATGTGTTTACACCTTCAGGAAAGCAGGCAACAACAAGCTGATAAAGATTTTCCATCAAGAGGGAAAGTATGGCTTCTCCGACCCTTTGACCTTCAGCTCCGTTGTGGAGCTCATCAACCATTACCGCCATGAGTCACTTGCCCAGTACAACCCCAAACTGGATGTCAAGCTGCTCTATCCCGTCTCCAAACACCAGCAGGTCTGCACGAGTCTCACTGGCTGGATCACCTTGTGGACTCTTCTGATCGGAAGATTGTCCTTGTGTTTAGGATCAGGTGGTGAAGGAGGACAGCATCGAGGCTGTGGGGAAAAAGCTGCACGAGTACCACCTGCAGTACCAGGAGAAGAACCGGGAGTACGACCGGCTCTACGAGGAGTACACCCGGACCTCACAGGTACCTGCAGCACCTCTGCAGCACATCTACACCGTTTGATCAGAAGTATTGATGCTCAAAAACAGGCTAATAATTTCATTATTGATTATCTTAAAAGTTTTGTTTTGTCCATAAATACATTTAACTGTCAGAGAGGATTAAAAGATTCACATTAAGATGTATAGAACTGCAATATCGCTCAACGTCACGCTGGCGTTTCCTGTCTACAGTCAGCAGAGGCGGTGACGGGTCATCTTCACGGTCAGTCTCGATGGCCTGTACAACCCGCTGGGAACAGGAACAGATGCAGGTTCTCCTGCAGAACCCAAAACTTTTCTGAGGATGAAGCTTTATGTTTGAAACCAAGAAAAAAATACTTTACTGTGAAAGGTGTCCTGCAGCTTTAACTTCCTGTGAGCAAAAGAAAGGGCGGGGTTCCAGAGTTACATCATCAATCTTAAAGACCCCCTCAGGCTCTTCGTCTTGGGCTGAAACACGGATTGGAGTTGTCGGATCAACTTCAACCCCTGGTCATGTGGTCAACTGTTATTGTGATATCAAATAAGCATCGCGAAAAAAGCAGAAACATAGTTAACGTGATTAAGGGTGAGTTTCTACCAACCATGAGTTTCTACCGAGACGACCATCGGGGGATCGCTCCTCTGCTTCTACCAATCCGATGGGAGTCTTGAAGGAAATAGCAGTCATTGAACATCCACATGCCTAAAAACAAGGAGAAGCGGGCCCGGACCACAATCTGGACCCAAGGAGCAGAATCTGGACCCGAGGAGCAGGCCTTGACTAGAACCTGACCCACAGACTTTCCCTCACGCTGCTCCAGAAGGTCCTCTATCTGGATCCTTGTTCTTCTTCAGATGTTTAAGAACAGGAAGTCTTGTCACGGTAACGCCTGTAATCCCAGTCCAAGAAACTGTTTTAATTAATGTTTGTGTTTTTGTTTCTGTCAAACGTTCCAGCGTAATAATGCGTGCGTGCGTGTTGTTACTGTTTTTAAATAATTCCAGACTCTCCTGATTTTACCTCAGATTTCTTTCATGTTTCCAACTTGATCAGAAATCTGCGACTGAACTTTCAGTTTTTCAGAACTTTTTTTCAGGACCAAACCATGAAGCAGTTCTCAGGTTTAATTAATCGTCTTCTCAAATGTAATTAAACTAGTTTTATAAATGAGCTGAAATTCAAATCTTGTTTTTAGAAACCTCAAGTATTTTTCTTCTACCAATGAAGCGAACATGAGACAAAGTTGAACAATTTAATTTAGGTCAGTATTAAATCAGGATTTAAGTGTAGAGACACGTTTAATCAAACATCTTTGGGGAAGAACTAAAAACATGATAGAGTTGAAGTTTAAATTGAAGAAGTCTGAGTTTTGTATTTCTGGAGCAGGTTAGGATCATGACTAGACCGAGCTCAAACATGAATAAGAGATTTATTTCAAGGAGTCCGATGTGGAAATAAATTCTGAATGATCTCAAATATGTTGACTTATTTCTTACAAGTGTGATTTTATAAATCTTAGTTTTTTTCTTCTTCTAAACTTCCCACCCTGTTTGTCTTGTTATTTGTCAGTTTAACATCTGACAACAGTTTTTAGCTTCATTGGTCCATGTTGGGCGGCACGGTGGTGTGGTGGTTAGCACTGTTGCCTCACAGCAAGAAGGCCCCGGCTTCGATCCCCAGTTGGGACTGAGGCTGGGGACTTTCTGTGTGGAGTTTGCATGTTCTCCCTGTGCCTGCATGGGTTTTCTCCGGGTACTCCGGCTTCCTCCCACAGTCCAAAGACATGCATGATTGGGGATTAGGCTAATTGGAAACTCTAAAATTGCCCGTAGGTGTGAGTGTGAGAGAGAATGGTTGTTTGTCTATATGTGTTAGCCCTGCGATTGACTGGCGTCCAGTCCAGGGTGTACCCTGCCTCCACCCATTGTGCTGCGATAGGCTCCAGTCCCCCCGCTACCCTCAGTGGAGGAACAAGCAGTAGAAAGTGAGTGAGAGTGAGTGATCCATGTTGCTGCTTCACCATAAATCTGATGTTCTGATTTCAGCGGGTTCCTGTTTTTGTTTTCCAGCTTCTATAAAATGCCTTGATGCTGTTTTCTGTATCAGAATTATTTTTATTTCTGTTGATTTCAATCGGACTCATTTGGTTCAATTTAGCTGGCAGGAGAAAACAAGTCCAAATGTTTAAAATGTTATCAACCACTAAATGATAGCTTCCTTCCATCAAATCTGCTCATTTATCCCTTTAAGTCAGACAATTAAGGTGAAATTAAGGTTTTAATGTTGCACCATATGACATCTTGCTGCTACATTCATTCAAAGCAAAGCAGGTTGATTTTCTCAATCAAACTAAATGTCAATGGGATTCACCACATGACCAGATGTGTCAGTGTCCACTACTAATACTTATGTGATTGCATAGGTGCTTCAGGTAATACTTTGATGCGACCTTTGTGGGTGTCTAAGTGCGCTTGAGCGCTGCTGCATCCACCAAGTGCTTCATGTAAAAGTGATGAGGTGCTCTGGATATGCCTGCACGTCATTGAAGATGACAAACATGGAGGGTTTAGCAGGGTTATCAGTCACACTGTCATACAGATCAGAAGGGTTCTTTTCAGGAGGAGCAGGAAGGCCTGCCTGTCCTCTGGTGAAGTCCCCCACCAGCACCTTGGCCAGGTACATCCGTCTGTGGCCCAGGGGGTCTGGCATGGCGTAGCCTTGAGCAGAGTAGTTGGGATCCACGGCAAAGTAGGACCCGTTGCCGAACATCGCTCCTGCAGAGCGAGAGAGAGAGAAGAGATGGCCACTCAGCTGATGATGTCATCGCTGAGCTATCAATCCAGATTCTGGAGGTGAGGCTCAATCGCTAATGTCAAACCTGTCAGCCATTTTCTTCTTGGTGTTTGTGTAACAGTTTCCTTTGGGGCCCAGATGCTCCAGGAACTAGCTGTGTTGTATTATGGTCTGTCTGAATGCTCTGATATATGTGTTGGGTGAACAATGTCCCTAACCCTAATGAAAAATGTGTTTCCAGCTTGAACTGGTTACCATGGTTACAGGTCGAGAGTTTCGTTACCGTGCATTCCAGCGTAACTTCGATTGAAGCCGGATTTGTTGATAAACTTGACGGACTGCGCTTTAGTTCCGTGGAAAAGCAGTCTTTCGTTGTTGGAATGCCCATTCTTCTGCTCCAGGCTCTTCTTCAGCGCCTGGTAGCCCTGCCATAGAACCGCATTTTGGATCCGTTCAATCTGCGAAACCCAACACGGAAGGTTAGTCCCCTCCACTCAGAACCCCTAGAGGCTCCTACTCCAGCAGCAGCTTGATCTTCCAGGGACTTTTAGAATTGATTATCTAACAGGAAACCATCTCTCCTTTTAATAATTCCACTGATGCAGCTCAAAGTCTTATGTCTGTCAGATTTACTTTTGTATTCTGTACTGCTAAACTCTAGGATGGAGCTCTTGGTTCTGAAACCACTGCCCTGCTGAGTGAGCTTCATCTGAGCAGCTTCTGTTACAATTCAGTTTAGACAACTATCCAGGATGAACGACCTTAAATGTGAAAGCAGAACCACAAACCTTTAAGATATTCAGACTTCTACCGCTGCTTGTGGCCTTCTGCTTTACATTAAGGTACTCTTCCGAGCCTGGGTCCAGATTTACCACTTTGAGGAATTCATCTCCCATGTCTTCCCAGTGTGGTGGCAGGACACCTGTGAGGGAACAAAAAGAAGCTTCTGTGTGACCTGGATCAGCTGTCCAGGATGTAACAGTTTAATGGGGTTATGTTTTCCGTTCTTCTGGTCAAACCTTGGCCTTCTACACCCTCTCTCACCTTTCTTGTCCACTCGGAACAGCTCGATCTCTTTATGGCTCCTGGCTGAACAAGCTCTTCTCTGCACCGTGTTAGCCTGATACAGCTCACCGTTGATCTTGAGAGTCACAATTTCTTTTTTCTGGAAGGCCTCCTCTAGGATTAGGTTATCCAAAGAGTTGAAAGGTACCTTCTGCCCAAATTGGTCCTGGAACTGCCACTCCACACGCTCACTCATCTGTGCAGCCTTTTGCTTCTGGTTCTCCATACACTGCGTTTTCTGGATGAGGGTCCTGAAATAAAACAAATGGAAGACGATCACGTTCCGAGCTTTCTCTCCATCCTGCCATGGCGCAGCAGACAGACCTGATCACAGCGTTCGCGTTGAAGACATCTCTGGTTAGCCCTTCCAGGATGATGCTGGGCTCCTGGTCATCAAGGCCCCTCTTCAAATGGATTTTGATGCTCAGCTGCTTCTGCAGGCCCTCGAGCTCCGCTATGTCTCTCTGCGTAAACTGATTGATGTACTCATCTTTGATGGTCCAGGTCGTGTGTTCCATGTGGATCAACTCTAGAATCCTTTTTTTGGCCTGATCCACATCCTGACATGATGGAGAAAACAAGTGTCAGTAGATTTGTGTGGTTCCTGTCAGAGGGTAACAAAGAGAAGGACCAAAGTCAAATCAGTGTCTCTACATGCTGATTCCAAATGGTAATATTTCATCCACTAGTGATGTATGTTAGAACCTTTACATTCTCTGGTGTGTTCTCAGCAGTCCAGTCATCTGAAGACTGGTACAATAAGTTCTATTAATGGATTTATTCCTTCACTCTCAGGTAGCAGCAGAGTCACAGCTGTCCCACACTTCCTGCCTGACAGGAAGTAATCCTACCAAGGTCCAAGGAAGCTTGTGGTTGTGTGTGTTAAATTCTTCATAATCAAAATGTGACATAGAAGAATTCAGTTGTGTGTTCACCTTCTTGTTTTCACTGCACAGCTCAAACACTGCAGGCTCAAACTCCTCCTTCTGAAGAACCAAGGTCTCCGTGGAAGGTTTGTCCTCGCCAATTCCAAAAATTGAAGTGACTGCATCTGGCCAGAGCAGGAGAGAAAAGTGAGGTCTGGTGTGATGAAGTGAGTGTGGTAGAGTTTAATACCTTTAATGGTGCCAATGATGCCTTTGCTCTTCACTGCCTCTCCCTGCACCTTCATCATGCTGTTGTGAAAGTCACTTAACATTTCCTGCTGGAAGATCACGATTTTCACAGAGGAGACGTATTTGGGCTGCTTCTTCTTCACAAAGTCTGTGATGGCGCCCACCATGGCATCCGCCACAGTGGAGGGGCTGGCTCCCCCCTGCCCTGATGGAAGGAAATGGCAAAAGGTGAGTGGGGTTGTATTGTCCCCTGCTGGCTGCAGTGCTCATTACAGCTTGAGCCGCAGACGAATTGACTCGATACACTCAGGATTTCTCTCTTTAACCTCAGAATTGTGATAATGATCAGACCGAACAGACAAAAGTCCTGAAGTCCTATTTCTTATTCTTGTTTGAATAAACAATTGTAGCTATAGGACAAAACGTTGACAATGTGAAACGCGGGACGTGTTGTTTGTGTCCTCACACCTGTTCCCAATGCTGGGAAAGCAGCAGACTGGAACTTTTGCTCCTCACAAAGCTTCAGCACAGAATAAACAGTGTTTTTAACGTCGGCAGGATTGTTCCGGCCGACGACGTGGATGATGGCTCTGCAGGGCAGCTGCCCGGCGGACGTCAGGATCATGGGACCAGGTTGGGAACCTGCAGCCTTGACTGCAGAGAAGAATGTCAGACATTGGGAAGGTAATGCACGTGTGTTTGTGTAGATGGACGTGGGTGCACTGCAAGGAGACGCTGGTAGTAACCAGGTCTGAGTGGCACCTGCTGAGGCTACGTACCTTTCACTAAACACTCCTTCCAAACGCTGTGTCCAGCACCATTCATTATCGCCTTGGAAACACCTGAAACAGCACAACGGTTTTCAGTGAAGGTTGTGGGCGAGGCTTCTGACACGAAGAAATACCAGACTGATGTGACTGCAGCTGGAATGATAACCTGATTTCAGGGTGAAGTTTTGATTGGAGGAGTTGATGATGACGTCACAGGTCTCCTTGGTGATGTCCCCAGACACCACCTCGAAGGCCAGCTGACCCATCTGCATTTGGTACGCACCAAGAGATGTGGAGACCACCTGGCTGAAGTTAGAGGCTAACACACACACACACACACACGCATACACGCGCGCACACGCACACACGGCACATCCACCCACACTCGTAAATCAAATCAAATACTAATACTAAAACAACCAGATATAATCAGAATCAATCCATGTTCTGAATGAGCTAATTCTAATGGTAATGTTTCCCTTATGCTGATCAATTGATTAAACCTTCTTTAAAATCTGTTCATACATTTTTGAGTACTTTTGCAAACAAGCAAATGTCATGTGACCTCGTTGGTGGAGGGAAAAACAACCTAAGATCTTAAGAAAATGAGACCAAACCTCTTCTATCATTAATTTTTCTCCTTCTTATCTTGGAGGTTCAAACAAAAGCTGTAATCTTTTTACCTGAAGGCTTCTGTGATTGGCTGGAATTTGGCACAGTGGCAGACTGGGAAGACTGGGATCCTTGTCCCTGATTGAACTGGCTCCTGAACTCTGTTCTCAGACTCTGAAAGAAATACTTGTCTGGATGAGGCTGGTAGATTTCTGCCCTTCTCAATGTAGTTTGATTTAAACCATCAGCAACAAGAACAAATCCCACTATAACCAGTCTAGTTATATCCTCTGTCCCAGTATAACCAGTCCATCTAGCCTATATATCCCAGTATAACCACTCATTTACCCTCCCTGTCCCAGTATAACAATCCATCTAGCCTCTCTGTCACAGTATAACCAATTATTTACCATCTCTGTCCCAGTATAACCACTCATTTACCCTCTCTATCTTAGTATAACAGTCCATCTAGCCTCCCTGTCCCAGTATAATAGTCGATCTAGCCTCGTTGTCCCAGCGCCAGTATAACAATCCATGTAGCCTCTTTGCCCCAGTACAACAGTCCATCTAGCCTCTCTGCCCCAGGACAACAGTCCATCTAGCCTCTCTGCCCCAGTACAACAGTCCATCTAGCCTCTCTGCCCCAGTACAACAGTCCATCTAGCCTCTCTGTCCCAGTATGAGGACTTTCTGGATGCTTCTTCGTGGACTCACGTTCTCTGTCTTGCTGTCACTGGGATGAACCACAATAAACACCTCCACTAGGTGGAGAGGTGTTTTCGTGCGGCTGTGGTTGTGGACTTCCCTCAGCAGGACTCTGGAAACCACCTCTTTGGGGAACTGCAGGACACCCGTCCCGATGGCGGGGAAGGACAGTGACTTCATCTTCAGTCTCTCTGCCTCCTTCAGACATTGGGTGATGATAGACGTTAAAGTCTGGGAGAGAACGATCACACGTGAGAGGAGCAGAGAACCAGAACATGCAAAGACTGAAGCAACAAAAGCTCACTTTCTCCGCCTGATCGGATGCACTGGTCCACATTGGACAGACAGTGTGGAACACCTTCTGACACTTGAGGTTGAAACCATCAGTGATGACGACGCTGCCAGGGAGCAGCGAGGACACCCCTGCAGCCTTCTGGATGGCCGTCTGCAGGCTCTGCCCCGCTGCCTGCAGGATTGCTTTGGAAATGGCTCCCTGCATCAGGTTCATGCTCTCAGAGATGGTGTTGACAATGACGCAGCTCTGTGGAACAAAACAGATGCCATGGAGCCCAATGAGTGCTGTATGTTGTTGAGGCAGATGTGAAGGTGAGCATGTCTATATGACTTGCAGGTGACTGGACCAGAACTTACCGTCTGGGCCTCGATGTTCCCCTTCCAGAGGATGACCCTCAACCCCTCAGCTGTGGTTCCCTCCATCAACCTGCACCTACAATAGGACTGATGTCACTACTCAGTGTAATGAAGAACAAAAATTAACTGTTTTGTTCCTTTATGTGCCTCCTCTTCTGCCAGGGCCACTGAGTCGGGAGCGCTCATCCATTAACCACAGTGCACCACCTCAAATATATAGGCCCTAGTTTACCCTTCAGGTCCAGCCTGGTCACTGGAGCTCTGCCCTCCACTGTTGCCATGGATACCAGCTCCCTCGGGGTTCCCGTCTGTCGACTTCAGCCTTCCTCTCTGAGCAGACGTAGGCGAGTGGCTCTGACCTCGGCCACCCTGAACTCTGTGGGAGAGTCAGCGACACAGTTCTCATACACTCCAAGTCATGTTTCCTGAGCCTGTGATGCTATCAGGTGCTTCAGACCTCAACCTGAGCAAATACTGAGCTGATAACAAATGCAGTAATCCATCTGTTTTGTCTCTGTCTTAAGTTTATGCTCCGGGGGTGGGGGGTGGGGTTGTGTTGGTACTGCGGACCGTAGACCCTCTACAAACCAGGGCACCCGTGGTTCACCGACCTACATCATACTCAGTTGTTGCTACTCTGACTTCACTTGATGTTGTAACATGTATCGTTTTGGCTGGGATAAAATAAACTTGTTCCCAATCAGTTTAAAGTAAACAAAGTTGCCTCTAGACAATTTGAGCTGCACCACAAATGGGATATCTGTTTTTTCTTTTATTGTTCACTCTTAGTGTTATTTGTATGAGCGGTGTGTTGTTGTGTATTGTTCGGTAACAAACTCTGTAAATGTAGCACTAATTATTATTGCTGCTCGATTTGATCTAAATTTTTGAAGTTGCACGGAGAAGCAGCCGATGGTCTGCTGAAGCACCAACATCATCTGAGTAGGAGACATGTTCACAGTGCCGCGAGGCTACGCAGAATCAGAAAGTCCCCTGACTGCTGTCTGGTCATGTGAAATTGAACATGATGGTTGCATTTACCTTGAAGCTGCTGGGCCTGGTCTCCTCACAGCACCTTGCGGGTTGTCAAACACCTTCTTGACTGCTTCAGCCAGGGCTCCTGCTGTTTGGTCATTATTTGTTACCAGCTGGATCTCCCTCAGAGACCCCTGGCCTCCTGGAGCACTGCAGTGCTCCCACACGGCCTGTGCGATGGTGTCAGCACAAAGGTCGATGGGGAACCCAAACATGCCAGAGCTGATCGCTGGCATTGCAATGGTGGAGCAATTGAGCTTTTCTGCTTCTTTCAGACTCCGAGTTACGACCAGCTTAAGGAGCGACACTGAATCCTCTGGACTGTGCTCAGAGAAACGTGGACCAACTGCGTGGATGACGTGCTTGCACGGGAGATTACATGCATCTGTGACGACGGTGTCACCTGTGCAGAGAGCTCCATTTCTGGCAATGTAATTGTTGGAGATCTTCTGTAGCTCAGGTCCGGCAGCGTTCAGCAACGCCAAAGCCAGACCACCAATGTGTTTCAATTCCTCGTTGGCTGCATTGACCACTGCATCAACATCGAGAAGACAAATATTTGCCTCACTGACGTACACTTGAACACCGGAAAGCGCAGTAACTTTGTATAAACAAAGACCGTTCTTTCCCCTTCCTGAACTGAGCAGCACTACACAGTTCAAGTCATTCATGATGGCAGACAGAAACAAGCTTCCTTGGAACTGGAAGTATTTCTTGGCTCCAGGCTTGTCAACAATCAGCTTGTCTGTGCTGAGAGCACCAATCATTTCCTGGATGAGGGATCGGGCTTTCAGGACACGGTAACGAGCACCAGCAATGGAAATGCTTGGCCTCTCTTCTTCAATTTGGATTTGAATACCACAAGCATCTGCTATTCCAATGTAATCTTGTTTTTTTTTCTTGACAATGAACTGAAGAGCGCAGGACTGGACAGGCAGGGTTTCCTCAAGTCTGGCATTATCAACTATAAACTCCTTCACTTCACGGCTAACTTCTTTCACTGGATCGAGGAAACCAACCACTGTGACTTGGTCTCTTCCCTGGTCCAGAATGGCCACTGTTGTCTTTGATGAGTTTTTGAGCCCCAAGAGTCTCTGCTTCAGGCTCATCCACTCAGGAAGGAGAAGAACTTCTGTATCTTCAACATCAAGAGTCTGATGGTTGAATACTGTCCTAATCTTCTGTTCTGCACCAGCCAGCACATTGTCAGAACATCCCAACAGCAAGATCCTGTTGTTGTTGATGCTGTAGGTGGCACAGATTCCTTTGGATGTGAATAGTTCTTCAGACATTTTCTCCGAATCCACCATCTTGAGAAAGTTAAAAACCGCAGCAGAGACATCGATCTGCTTTTGAATTAGTTGGTGCTTCTTCTCCACGACCCACAACTTGGCAGGGTAAACGTTTGAGGTGCTTCCCCTAAATGTTAACTTTTTGCTACTCTTATTGTAAGACAGCTTCATATCAGACCATTTGTCTTGTGCAACTTTCTGCAGCCCCTCCTGCTCCAGGATGTAGAATAATGTGGGTGCCACTTCCATACTTTCAGTAACTTCCTCCCTTTTTTGCTGAATCTGCCTCATGGCTCTGGCTGCGATGTCTTTCACATGAGCTTCAATTTTATTTATATCTTCGACTTGGCCGACCACAGTCAAAGTCTCGCTGGAAGCATCCAGCTGCAAGTTGGCATCTTCTCTTACAACTAAACGGATCTCTTTCTCCGCCTCTTTCCAGGCTGGTCCATTCATTGAGCATTTAAAGGCTCTGTACTGAGAAATGAGTTGATGGAAGGTCCTTTGAGTGGTGCTCTTCCACTTCTCCACTCGATCTGCAGTCAAACCAGCCTGCTTCAAAAAGCTGGGCAGTGGACTGAGCTTCACTACAGGCTTCTCTGAGTTCACGCTGCAGAAGTGCTGATTCATCTGGTCATTGATGACTTCCCAAAGTTTCCTGGATTCAAGAAATGTCCAGACTAGAGGCTCAACCGCCTCTATGAAGGGCTCAGGCATCTTCCACACAGGTCGATCTTTTCCATACAAGGGGGTGCGCAGGGACTCGTAGTATGGATACATCCTGACAGAAGCAGACCGGATTGTGTGCTCTTTATGGAGGCAGATTCTTTTCACAACTGAAGTAAGACAAGAAACCAAAAAAGAAGCTCTGGTGAGACACAAATTCAAACAATGCTGACTTGTTTTGAACCCTCTAAACAATATCAAACTGCTTTATGTCTAAATTATGGCTGAAGTGAAGAGTGGAGGTTATCACAGAAACAGAACAATGGCAGCAACAACCTTTGGGGTCACCGACGGTGATGATGGCAACTTGATAAGGCATGATGATGATCTCCTTTGGCATCCACTTCTTATTCAGTTCAGTCCACCTCTGGAAATACAGCTGCAATATTTCTATATTATTTAAACACAGGAACAAAAACACAGAATTTGTGTTCTGAGCAAAACAACAGAACCAAAATCAAATATACAAACAGCTGTTTCACAGCTGTAATACCTTCATCCACATTCAGAGGAAGGTTCTCCACCCAGATGCTCACTGCTGCCTCTAGTGGCCGAATTGTCACTTGCCATTTCTCCAAGGCTTGACTGGACTTAATATTTGTCAAGAACTTGATCTGGTCTGTAAAACATCCACAGCTCTGCTCAAGATTCTCACAAACCCTCAAAATGTACATTTAAAACACATTTTCACATTTTATAAGTTCCTAGCTGACTATCTCCTGTAGGTTTGTGGATCTGTGTATCTCCTGTAGATTTGGGGATCTGTGTATCTGATGTAGGTTTGTTGATCTGAGTATCTCCTGTAGGTTTGGGGATCTGAGTATCTCCTGTGGGTTTGGGGATATGTGTATCTCCTGTGGATTTGGGGATCTGTGTATCTGATGTAGGTCTGTTGATCTGAGTATCTCCTGTAGGTTTGGGGATCTGAGTATCTCCTGTGGGTTTGGGGATCTGTGTATCTCCTGTGGGTTTGGGGATATGTGTATCTCCTGTGGATTTGGGGATCTGAGTATCTCCTGTAGGTTTGGTGATCTGTGTATCTCCTGTAGGTTTGGTGATCTGAGTATCTCCTGTAGGTTTGGTGATCTGAGTATCTCCTGTAGGTTTGTGGATCTGTGTATCTCCTGTGGGTTTGGGGATCTGAGTATCTCCTGTAGGTGTGTGTCTTGTCCTACCTTCAGAATTGCTGAAAGTGACCACAGTAGAGTCGAGCTCAAAGATCAATTCCATGGTGTAGGCACTGAAGCTTGAACCCATGATATTATCCACCAGAAGTTCTCCGACACGTTTGTCTGTGACCGGGCTTAACACCACCGCAGTGCTCTGAACAGACTCTACACGCAGACAGAAAAACCTTTTCTACCTTCTCAGTCATGTTATTCTTCCTGAGGAATTTATAATTTTTTTGTGAATTTAAAATTCTTTTTATAAAAGTTTAGCTAATGAAAAAGGAAAAGGGCCAGAAATCATATTTTAGGTCACAAATTACACACAAATGACAATTAATAACAGATTTTCACTTTTATCTGATCATTATTTTACATTCATTCCCAGAAAGAATTTTATGAATGTGAAAACTGTGTTTAATTCGTGCAGCCTTTACCATCTTGGTTGTCTCCAGTGGCTCCCCTGACAGGTTGATCTGAGGCTGATATAAAAACATTCAGTTGTTACAGTTGCAATAGAAGAGGCGCCTCCATCCTCCTTTTCTGTATTTATTGTGGCAAAGAGGGGGAACTATTTTACCTTTGACGTCAGTGCTGCTCAATGAACTCTGACAAAAGAACACAAATACTTTAGTACAAATCCAGAGTCACCAAAGCCGACGGCTTTATTCTAAACACATGGACATGTCACAACCACCAGTAATGTCCAGGTTCATCTGAGCTCGTATACAAATGTACAGCTTTAAATTCACACAGGGAGTCCTGATGACAGCATGTCCTGTACAGCTAACATAAAGGCATTACTTCTGCCTCACTGAATCAAAATCTTTATCTCAGATGACAGGAACAGTAGAGGACACTGTTGTGGGAAACATGACCAGACTGGACACTTCATCCTTGCTAGTCTCAATTTAAATGTAGACTTACCGGCTCAGAAAGACACAGCTTAATGTTCTGATTGTTCAAGGTGATCACATGGTCCTGTTTCTTCAGGACTTGTGCTCGCACTGAAAAAAAAATCACACAAGTGAGCAAACTCTTTAAAAATGTATTGCTAGGATCACAGTTTTAAAGTGTACATTTACACATGCTGGTCACTGATAATAATACTCAGATTATTGTGATAATCTGATCTGATGTGTTCACATATGCTTCAAATAAAACTCTGATTTACAGGCTTTAAATGTTTTAATATATTTTGTTTAAGAGCACTGTAGTTTACAGGTTTCACAGAAAATTCTGCTACACTGGATATTCAACCCCAAACATTTGTTGATGAGGAGAGATGAAGGTTGAGCTATGGTTTAGGTGACAGAAAGTTCAGGGACCTGAGGCAGGATTATGGGCCACTGATACCGCTCACCTGTAAATGTTAATTTTAGGTCGGATTCCTTGACTGCCCTCCATGTGGGAGTCACAAGCAGATAGGTAGGAGCAGCACTGAGAAGATTGGAGGTGCTCCTGTTCCAGGTCCCCCTGAGGTACCACCTCTAGGAGACCTTTACTCCTACTGCAGAACATCCTGTTAACTGTGGCCATGATGATGGCTGAGCAGTGTGATCTTCTCGAAAAGACATCAACTCCACTGTTGATGTCAGCTGTTTTGCTTACTTTTGGGGGGGGGGGGGGGGGGGGGGGGGGGGATTTATGGCTCATTTGCTCGTCTCTGGTCACCTCACAAGTCACCAGAGACCAAACCTCAGCTCTTTTAAACACATAGTAACTTAATATAAAAAAAATCTTGGCTTTACTTCTATCCAGTAGCTGACTGAAACTGTAGAATAGCTGAGGAACAGCTAAATTGCTTTCGGTTTCTAGTTCTATAAAGTCATTGCGCAGCAGACTTATGGACACACATTTCACCAAACATTTCGTCTGTGGAGCGATTCAAAGTGCTAGTTTCTGCTGTTTTAAAGTAGGTTGTGCTGACTGGTTGATCCAAGTCTCACCCACACTTACCCGCATTATCAGCGAAGTACACAGCGGCCTTCGTCTCTCCGTCCTTCAGCTGCACCAGACACTCTCCCCCGCTCGACTTCTTCGAACTCCCGAAGTAAAGCTCCAGTTTGAGCTTGACCCGACTGGTTTCGGTCGAAGCCCAGTCTCCCTCCACGATCACAGGTAAAATCAAGGACATGTTCTCCTGCTGCTCCCCGACAAAATGACGAAGCCAATCCGACGCTTTCACTTTCGTTTCGTGCCCACGTGTCGTCAGCATAATCAGTAACTTTGTAATATTTATCTCGCTCATCTAAAGTAAACCCAAACATATAGGTTAAAGTAGACTTACTTTACTTATTTCTATTTTCTCTTTATTTATTTCCTTTTTCATGGTAATGGGAGTCGCGCCCTAGCGCCCACTACAGGCCAGTGTCACTACTATGGCAGTTTACTTGTTTCGTTTACTTGTGAAACTGTCAGTAAACTCAGCAGAACCCACTTGATCCAGTCAAATGAACTAAACACTGAAGCAAATGTACATCCGGCCTTTCCTTCAGGTCCAGAATCTCCTTTAGGTCAGGAGGAGGACAAGGTCACCGTGGGCAACCAGGAGACTGAAAACCTGAACACATTCCTGCTGGATTGAGGTCAGTCTGGTTAGAGAAGCATATTTGTATCAATAAGACAACATTACTTTCTTAAAAACAGCCTTGAGAAGAGTAAGAGGGAGTCTGATCAGAGAGTTAGACTAATTCTATTTTATTTGAATTTTTACAATTTAAGAAACATTTTTATCTTGTCGGTCCCCACTGAACATTTTGAACTCGTGTTTAATTGTTTTTATTTAATTTCTAAACACATCAACCCTAAACCAGGAAAGCATAGATAATCAAAACAAATGAAGTCATTGTATTTATGAGTATTTGTGTTTAAAATGCTTTAAACTCAAATTATGAAGAAATCTGGCAGTTTAAGAAGAGTCACCCTCAGATTTTTCTTCACCTGCAAAGAAAAAAAAATAGAGTTTTTATTAATGAAGTAAAAAGAATTGTATAAGCTACAGCTCAGCTTTACAAAGGTCATGGTCTCCATCCCTGCAGCTCTCAGAGTGTTCTGTAGCCCTCTATAGCTCTGTGTGTGTGTGTGTGTGTGTGTGTGTGTGTGTGTGTGTGTGTGTGTGTGCGTGCGTGCGTGCGTGCGTGCGTGTGCGCGCGCGTGTGCGCAAGATGTCAAAACCAGAAACTGATCACATTTTTGTGAGTGAGTTCTGACAATTACTGATAAAAATGTGAATTATTGTATTGAAAAGCGTGGACATACAGTCAGGTTTGATTGGTGCTGGAGGAGGAGGGGGTGGAGGTGGAGGTGGAGATGTGGCACAGGTGTAGACCACCTCCAGGTACCTGGTTTCCTCCTTACATGGATATTCTCCAAACACCCACTCAGTGACAGGAACCTGGCAGGACCTCTTGTTGGCACAGCTGGAGGAAGATAGAACCATGAGAACATGTGGAAGTGACAGTTGGAGACCTCTGGACACAGCCAGCTGTGGAGCTGAATTTCTTCACTCATCTATTGAATTTAAATGTAAAAAATAAAGTTGTATGGAGACCATGGGAGCTACACACGACCACCTGAGGAGGAAACGCTGTCTGAAGATGGAACAAAAAGTATTAGGACACTTCTGGGATTTAAACCTGCTTCTGATTCCTCCAGATGTTTCAGACTGACAGATGAAGATGAAACAAAAGGAGATGTTTTCTTACAGGTCCTCCACCACCATCTCAGCCCAGGGGAAGTTACAAAAGGTGTCAGGTCCATCGTCGGGGTGGGCTTTCCCCTCTCCGCACCTCGTCCCCACACCCACTTTATACAGGATGTGTTCCAGCTTTATTTTACTGCCAACATCTGGAGAAAGAGGAGAGGAGGGGACTCACAAAGAAGAAACTCCTTTCGGGCTTGTGGCAGGAGCACCTTTTAGTTCTAATCTAATAACATCTAACAGAGTTGGTGTTATTGATGATCTAAATCAGCAGAATGGGATGATTTTCAAGAGGAAATGGTGCTGTTTTCATGGCAACTGATGTTTCCTCACCACATGACATCACAGCGGTGTCGTTGTGACAGGCGTAAATGATCTCAGCCTCTGTCAAAACACACACGTCACAGTGTCAACACTGACATCACATCCATGACATCATCCTTGTTGTCTGTGTTAATCTTCATCACTGTCATCATCATAATCATAATCATCATCATCTTCTTCACTCGTCCTTTCACTGTCTTTCTGCTTAGTTTCAGTGCTTCTTTTTCTGATTGCTCTAATTGTGACATCAGCAGCAACAGTGTGGCAGGCAGAAGATGATGAGATCAGAATACAGGACAAGAGAGCGGAGGTGGATAACTAGTGAACACAGTCAAATCGCTCAACAGGAAAGCACTGTTAAAACACAACCACAAGGCCATCACCACTAAAATGCAGCAGCAAAAACCGGAGGCAGAAAAGATTTACTCACCAGCAGGGTGATGTCGGGTCAGACACCAAAGTGCAGCCAGAACTGAAACAGCATTAATATTTTAATCTTCAAGAACATTCTGATTCAGAAACACAAGTCTGACATTTGTTTGGAACAAAGCCGACACACACCGCTCCAACCCAAAGACTCATTACAGCATAGGTACTCACAGCTGACGGCGAGCAGCCTCCGTGGAACCATGTTGCCGTCTCCCCCACCTGCAGACGCTCTGAGGGTCGTCGCAGCATCTGCACCTATTTATGCATCCATGTTGTCAGCAGACATGTTGACGCCTGTCCCGCCGGGTGTCGGCACGCAGGGCCTCCTGACCCACATGTGATAAACATGTAAAAATCCCACAGAGACCCAGGAACCTATAAACAGGGTGTTTTTAAATCCCAGCTGCTCCTTCCTTTCCTCCACATCCTCATTAAGGAACATCTGGATGTGCTGAAGAGCAAGAATGAGCACATTCACCAGAGGTCGAGGTTGTCAACAGCCTGCCTGATGCCTGACGTTTACCTTTGTGACTGTACGGATACGCGAGCTCCACATCGCCTTCTGCTGGCCAACTGCAGAAAGACAACAAGCTCCGCCTTTGCAAAGTCTTTAAAACACAGAAACCTTTTCAAAACTAGTTTGTGACAAGGAGCCCATGTGTTGGTCTTTGGATCAGTTAGGTTTCATCACATCTGATTATTCATGAAAGTCGTTAAACCGTCAATGACTTATGACTCGTGTGGCTGTCGGTCAGATCAAGCTGCAGGAGTCCAGCTGGGTTCTCTTCAGTAGGAACAAGCTCCAGGAGTACCCTTAGAGCCAGCCATTTGATAAAGTCACAGAACATCTTTAAAATCAAAGTTTAATCAGGTTCAATCATTTTTATACCAGTTTTTAATATTCCTAAAGGCTGGAAAAAATACAACAGAAAAAAGAATGTTTGAAATAATTAAAGATTTTTGCCCTCCAGCTGAAGACAAATGTCCCAACATGCATTTGGGGTGTGTTGATGAAGTCCAGGTGGTGTCTGAAACTCATAAATTCCACAAGAGCAGCAGAAACCAACCTCTTCATAGAGGCCACAGCGTTTAATGAGTGATGGCTGCCAGAGTCCCTCAGGAGGACCAACATGTGTACAGGTCACCTTTGATGTTTTAGAATCGTCATCAAAAATCAAGCAGAGGACACGGATCTTATGGTGCCACTCAACCCACTATCAAAAACACACTTTCTGAGGCTTTTGCTTCCAGTTTAGCCTAGTCTAGTCTAGTTCAGTTTCCTCATGTTTCCTCTCTTCATGTCCTGTGCATCAACATCTCAGCTCTCCTTTGGTGTCTCACCTGTCCATCAGCGTCTCACCTGTCTAAGATGATTTACAAATGGAGATACTCATCTGAAAGTGTGATGACAGCAGATAAACAATGGTTTTTATGTGCACAAGGTGGCGTTACCAGCAGGCTGTTACCAGCAGCATTCCAGATGTGTGAGACCCTCAACAATGCTGCATTTTCTTGCTGGTGGAGTTACAGAAACTGATCTATGTGCTGTAAAGAGCCAGCTGGGTGGGAAGACTCTTCAGTTGTGTAGTCTCCCAGATGCAAGTCTCCTTCTGGCTGCTCAAAGGTGACCATCACCTTCCCACGGTTTCAGACAGCAGACAATAATCCTGCCATTTAAAGCTCTTCAAACCTCCTCTTGACCTACATTTTGATTTACTTAGAAAAAGCTGATACTCTGTTGAGGATTAATATTCTCTAAGATTCTGCTGCTTTGCTGTGTTCTGTAGAACTGGAGGGGCTCAGTATCTCAGGATCATTTTTGTTGAGGATGAGCTGAGGTGTCCACTGTCAGAGACCAGACGAGAACCCAAGAGCGACAACAGAGTTCGGTTGAACACAGTTTTATTTCCAGGAACAGAAGGCAGACAGAATTTACCGGGGAGCAGGCTGGATCGAATTGTCAGGGACAGGCAGGGTCAGGGACAGGCAGGGTCAAGGGCAGGAGTGCAGGAAAACGCTGGAGACTCATGAGAATCACAGAGGACAAGCTGGCAGGGAGGCAGTGTAACTCCGGGAACTAAAAAGGGGGCTCTTTACGGTGCTGATTCGCCACAGGTGCGTGGGGCAAACTCGGACTAGGGCGGGGTTGCCCGCAGTTGTGACAGTCCACATTCATGAGGATGGAACTGAACCAATGTCTAGTCTGATTCCTTCGCTCTGTCTGAGATATGAAGATCTTGTCTGAGTTCAGTGTCAGTATGTTTACATTGTTTACAGGAACCAGCAGGTGGCGCCTTCCTATGCATTCACACGTTATTTGGTGGTTGTACATGGATGAGTGTAATATCAAGATTTCAGAGGACACTCCTCAGTGTCCCCGAACAGGCCTGAACCAGCCAGGTATGCAGGAGGATCAGATTGTTCTCTGCTCAAATGCCTCATCTGAAATGTACAAAACGTTTCTTTTCTGACCTGATTGAGGAGCCCGCCTGTTCTGTGTTACATAGAGGCCGCATTTCAGCTGAGCTAAAGTTGCCATTAACAAACTCAAAAGGAATCTGTTGCATTCTAGAGCCCAAAGACAGCAAGGATAAATGAAACAGTACACCATGAAGAATAAAGATGAAAAGAAGAATGAACACATCAAACTTCAAGAATGAGTGATGGCAGCTTGAATTGGAGTCTTTTGGATCCGAATCTGTAAATAGGAAATGTGGTTCTTCAGGTGCAGCTTGTGTAAAGCAGAAGCACATGATTCGAGCTGAAGTTGAGTCCATATAAGGACAGAAGCCAAAGCTGCCTCCATCAGAACAGGAAGTCCCAACAGAATCCTCTTTTATTCTCCTTTAGAAAGGAATGATGATTCTGTGCCTGTAAAGGAACATTCCAAAATTTGAGTATTATTGGAATTAAAGTGCATTATCATAAGTGGACACAAGACTAACACCTGTTTGAACCGAAGCATCAAGGAGGGCCAAACCAGTTTAGGAACCAGTATGGTTTACACACTTTTTTGTCCACCATGGCAAAAATCAACCAATCCCAGTGCTCTTGCTCTTGGGCACCATCATCCACTTAGCATGTAAACTGGTTTTTCACCATGTCTTAAATGTGTGGAAATATGTTAAATGCGATTTAGGCAACCATACTGGACCATATGGGTGGGTTCCTGTGTTGACAAACCAACATTTACAACAAGTCTGCTAGTCTTGTGACATGTATGTAAAGAGATTAAGCTGAGCAGTCTGAACTGGACAAGTGTCAGTGTTAGTCTTTGTGAGTGTCCCGTGGGTGTGAAACACTTTATCATATACTAGAACATCACAAAACTCTTGAAGATGGATGTCTCATTGTTGGCAAGTTGTTAACTATTCTTCAGTTTGACTACAAACCATCACTGAATGTCTACAAGAACCAAATTCTGGACTTTTGTCTCCTAAGAACCTCATATTTTAAATCAAATGTATTTTTTCCTGGAGCAAACAAAGCAGCTTTTCTTTAAGTGTCACTGTCGAGTTGAAGTTTGAGCAAAAGAATAGATTAAAAAAGTTGCTTTACAAATGTTTAACATTGGCCTATTTCTATGATGAGGTTTGGGATCCGGAAGGATTTTCAGAAGATTTCTCAACCGGTTCTCAGCCGTCAGTATCATCAACATTTTGTCAATACATTTTCATTCAGAATCTATAATATTCTTTCAAGGTTTTCAGGATTTTTGTGTAAATATGTGCTCCTCTGCAGGACCAGGTGTGTCAAATGGAGCAATTTAAGCTGCCCTTAAGTCCATACAAGGACATTTGGGACAGGAGGCAGGGCCTCAGCAGACCACCCTGTGCCACTAAAGCCTGCCTCATCCAAAAAAAAATAAAAGCATGTTAGATCGAACCAGTTAGGACTTTAAAAGACTTCCAGGGTTGTCAGTACAGTGAAGAAGAATTCAGGGTGGTTGGGTGAAGAGACGTGTCTGTGCAAGTTTGGGGTGTGGACACATAGACAGCAGCACCGCGATACAAAACTAACATGAAGCTGTAGCAGCCCACCATTGAGGATAAATGGAAAAAGATCAGATAATACAAAGGAAAAAAATATATATAAAAGCCACATTTAGCCACAACCAGGAATTGGACTTGAATAGTTGGCGGAATTGAAAAGTCTTTGAGTACTTCATCATGTCTGTGGGCTCTGAAGGTGAATTTCACCTGAGTGCAAACATGATGATCAAAGCCTGAAGCCAGAAATCCTGTTCTTTGAACTTAAGTCTCAAAATCATTTTATTATTTTTACATATCTATCATTTTATCACTGTTTACCCAAGAATATTGAATATGTAGGAGGGACATGGCCCACTGCTGCAGCAGAGCCCATCCTTCCCATCAGCTGCTCCTGGCCCCTACCGTCAGCACAACCCGAAACTGTGTGCAATTTCTGCTTATGCACTTTATATCCATTTGTAGATTTCTGAATTTATGTGTTCCTGAAACACCTTGAAAGTTGCATTTATTCCCTACATATGTTTAAGTCTTTTACAATTCTACATATGTGGACACAAGCATGCATGCAGGGGTAAGGCAACACCTCTCACCTTTGGCTTGAGATGTATGACAGTGAAAGCATTCATTCATTTAGTCATTTGCCACTCCTGATCAGTTTTCCCCATTCAAAATACCAAATATTGACATGACTAAAATTTTGATTCACCAATTAAAAGAAAAAAAAACCCTCTAGTTTTAGTTAAAAGTTGTCCAACAGGATGTTTTTGTACGAAAAAGAACCTCACCCTTCCGGTCTGACAAGCCAGTCACAGCCATCTATTAGGCCTCTCCCCTGAAAGGAACATTCAGCAGCCAATCAGATCAGGAGCCGGGAGAACCTGAGGCACGCTGCCCACCTGGACCAATGAGGGCAGCAGCAAAGAGAACCCTACCTTTTATGGGCATCTCCAACATTCCCGCAACTGCACATAAATCTGCCGTGTCTTCAGTGTCGATGCTGCTTTTGCCTCCACCTGCTAAGTAACATCACCTGGAATTTACCTGCAAACACACCTGAGACTCACCTGCACAGGTAAGAACCAGGACCGCACAATGCCCATGTCAGAGGATCTTTGCATTGATTTACATAATTCATATTTATCCCAAATTAGATAAATAAATAACCAATTGTTGCATTAGGTCACCAGTCATACATTTTTTTTAAAGTTTTTTTTAATCCATACAAATGTCATGTCTTTATTTACATGTTGTTAGGTTGACTATATGGTGACATAGAAGATGACTCCTTTAATATCTTGCATAAAATTGGCAGAGGCTGTTAAATTGTGACATTTAAGAGGAACTGTGTAATCTGCTGGGCTGAAGTTGGCTAACAGGAAGGTTTTGTTCTCTGAAATGTCTTAAAGCAACCAGGTCTTGAACACACCTTTAACAGGTTTGACAACTCAAAGTACGCTGACACTGGTGTTTCTGCTAGATTTAAAATATGCAGGAACTAGTTACAGTTGAGATATTCTTCACTTTTTATTTTTTTTCTACAAATTGCATAATGTTTTCTGCTGCTGTGGCATCAATCTGATGTTGCATATGGCTATGTCCAAATGGTTTTCATTTTTTAAAAATGTAATGAACAAGACAAAATCATAATTGGAAGCCTAAACTTGATGACTAAACTTTCAGAAATGGAAGATGAAGTTGCTTCCCTCGTTGTTGACAACGGCTCTGGCATGTGCAAGGCTGGTTTTGCAGGTGATGATGCTCCTCGAGCTGTGTTCCCATCAATTGTGGGTCGCCCCAGACACCAGGTACTCAGTGCAACATCTCATATGCTCAGATTTGACAAATCACATGTTCAACTGTTGTTGATAAAGCTAAAATTGCTGCGTTGTCATTTAAAAGAAGTTTAAAACTTGAACCGATTAATTGGATAATGGGTGATTTAATTTCTTTAAAATTGGGTAAAGTTCTAAATGGTTTTTGTCTGTCAGGGTGTGATGGTTGGAATGGGACAGAAGGACAGCTATGTTGGAGATGAAGCTCAGAGTAAGAGAGGCATCCTGACACTGAAGTATCCTATCGAGCACGGCATTGTCACCAACTGGGATGACATGGAGAAGGTGAGAACCTTTTTAAAATTCAGGTAGACAACCGCAACTAAGAGTTAAAATTGTGGTGTGGTGGTCTGGCTTCATGACGGTCAGTTCTTTTGACTTTGTGATTGACTAAATTCAGTTTAGTCTCTGTAACCCCTGTAAGTGGTGGGTTGACCTTGTGTAAAGACGGTACCACAACTACATAGTTTAAAGATCAGTGATGGCAGCAATGACCAGACTTTAATGATGGCTGATCTGGTTCAACAGATCTGGCATCACACCTTCTATAACGAGCTCCGTGTTGCTCCAGAGGAGCATCCAGTCCTGCTAACTGAGGCACCTTTGAACCCCAAGGCTAACAGAGAGAAGATGACACAGGTGTGTTCCCTGACACCCCTGTACAGTTGTAAAATGGCTCCTACAGATCCACTTCAATAGTTTTTTTTTTCTAGTGACTAATGTTTTTCTCTTTCAGATCATGTTTGAGACCTTCAACACTCCTGCCATGTATGTGGCCATCCAGGCTGTGTTGTCACTGTATGCCTCTGGTCGTACCACAGGTGGGAACTCCAAGTTGCACCTCTATGGGATGCCATATGTAAAAAAAAATGTTGCTTACAACTAATTTTCTCAAATTCAACTAAATTTGACAAAGTCTAAAAGTAAATGTTACATACAAATATTCTCGTTAATTGTAAACAATTGATAAATACTCAGAGTGGCACAGTGTACACAATTTAATTATCCAAACTTAATGTTCAACAGCAAGGCCGATATGCAACCTGCTATATATTGTTACTGAATGTGTTTAATAACAATTTGAGATACATGAAGCAAACGTTTTTAGTTGCGACAGTGATGAGTTACTGCCCATGTGCAGAACCAGACAGTGCACTGGAGCTGGCGGCCATGTTGTCCAGCGATTCAGTCGGGTGTTGGCGGCATGGTGCTGTTTTTGTTTTAACTTGAGTTTTTAACATTTAGATTTATATACATTTAGATTTGTTCATCATATTTGTATATTAAAGTTTAGTTTAATTTTTAGATTTAAATTTAATCTTTTACTTTTAGACTTTGTCATATTGAATGATGGAATGAGTTGTGACATTTTTGCATTCAGCGCCCCATACATCTGGATACATGTGTGCATGCTTTCAAAAATTAGTACTGTCCAAAACAAACTATAAACACAAAGGTCTTTAGTTCCCTGCTAACCTCCCAATAAAGATGAGAAAGTCTCACGTCAATAAATTAAATGGCATATAGAAATGCATTTTTCTATTATTTTAGACATTCTTGATAGACTAAAATGTGTTGAGATGCCATTTTTTTTCAGGTTAGGTAAATTTTATTAATTTCCAGGAATTGTGATGGACTCTGGCGATGGTGTGACCCATACTGTGCCCATCTATGAGGGATACGCTCTTCCACATGCCATCCTCCGTCTAGACCTGGCAGGCAGAGACCTGACGGACTATCTGATGAAGATCCTTACAGAGAGAGGCTACAGCTTCACCACCACTGGTACATTTACTTTCTTTAGCTGGGTTCTAAAAGTAAATTTCAATCTCTAATACATTTCAATTCTGGCCTCCAGCTGAGCGTGAGATTGTGCGTGACATCAAGGAGAAGCTCTGCTATGTTGCTTTGGACTTTGAACAGGAGATGGCAACAGCATCTTCCTCTTCCTCCTTGGAAAAGAGCTATGAGCTTCCTGATGGACAGGTCATAACTATTGGGAATGAGAGGTTTCGCTGCCCCGAGGCACTCTTCCAGCCATCTTTCCTTGGTGGGTAAAACTGAGAAATCCAAACTTCTAGTGTAGTTTCTGTCTTTTAGTCCTTCTCAGAATTAAATGTTAAACTGTTCTTTGTTCAGGAATGGAATCCTCTGGCATCCATGAGACTACCTACAACAGCATCATGAAGTGTGATGTTGACATCCGTAAAGACCTGTATGCCAACACTGTCCTCTCTGGTGGCACCACCATGTACCCAGGAATCGCTGACCGTATGCAAAAGGAGATCACTGCCTTGGCCCCTTCCACCATGAAAATAAAGGTACAGCTTTTATGCACCCGAGTTCAAAATGTTCTCCATCAGAACCTGGTCATCTGGCCATATTTCAGAGTTAGATGCCTGAAAGAAATTTTCCTTCAATTAAGATTTCTTTGGCTTTATTTTAAAGATCAATTGTGCCAGGACGTTGTCCATACATTTATGCTGTGGTCTTATTATCCTCTCCTCACCTTCAGATCATCGCTCCACCAGAAAGGAAGTACTCTGTCTGGATCGGGGGCTCTATTCTGGCCTCCTTGTCCACCTTCCAGCAGATGTGGATCAGCAAGCAGGAATATGATGAGTCTGGCCCCTCCATTGTGCACCGCAAATGCTTCTAGAAAGCTTCCCTGCTGTTCCAGTGCAGAAATGGATCCTCCTGATTTTGGTTTCTACTGGGAGTGTCTGAATTCTAAAAGTGCCACATACACGATGACCTACAGTATTGTTTACATTTTAATCACTCTGTCTGGATTTTCAGCAATTCTGACATCTGTCTACATGTTCATCATTCTGCTTTTTCTAAATGGTAATCATTCAATACCACTCCTTTCCACACGGTAAAATACATAGTATTCAATTCACTCTTCTGTGTACAAGGAGTGTTTAATAAAAGACACATCTTTGTTTACGGTTTGTCTGGACATGTTTGTGTTCCCTATTTAATGTTGTCAATCACATGTTAATTTTAGTGACGTATTGAATGTAAAATTGGCAATGATGTTCTGACCGGGTATACTGTGCACTAGCTAGGCTGACCAGTGAACAAGGGAGGGATTTTCAGAAAGTGTTTGACAGCTTCCCAGCTTCAGTCACCTGGTAGTTGGTTGCTCCACCCCAAATTATGTGGGTCATTGAAACTTTCCCTGACATTGTGGGGATAGTTAGTGGCCATGTGTGAATGGCCTCTTCTCCTCCTGGGGATAATTTTCACTACAGGTGAGACTGGACTGCATACACTGCCATGCCATATGTTGAAGAGCTTTTTAAGAAGCTCAGGAGGATTATCGATAAACAAATCATCCCAGTGCACTTCAAGCCCTCCAACACCATGAGGCAGAAGTTTGTCCACCCAAATTTGTGTGTGCAGTCCAGTGCAGCGAGGAATGCCCAGACCTGTACATTGGGGTGACAAAACAACCGCTTCACAAGCGCAAGCCAACTCTCAGGCCAGGACTCAGCAGTTCATCTGCATCTGAAGGACAATGGACAATCACCTGTACAGTGATGTACAGGTTTTGGCCAGGGATGATAGATAGTTCAAGAAAGGAGAGAAAGAAGCCATCTATGTCAAACTCATGAAAAAGAGGTGGGGGTCTGAGAGATCACCTCTTACCTGTTTATAATACAGTTTTGAAAAACATCCCCAGGAAAAGAAGAGGCCATTCATATGTGGCCACTAGTGTCAGGGGAACTTTCAGCGACCTGCATAATTTGGGGTGGAGCAACCTACAACCAGGTGACAGAAGCTCCAAATGGCTGCTGAAGAGTACAAGTATCTGGAACTCGCCAACAGTCAGTTAGAACTGATCCTCTTGGATGAGAGGAGAAACATCTTCATTGAACTCACAACAGGCCAGTTTGCCATATGACACTCAAGATCCAGCAATTGAATTGCAAAAGAATTGCAAGTACTGAAGAGCCACTTCAAAAAAGCCCAAATACCAGCTAATGAGATAAAGACCCCACTGGCTGAGCTCCATTTTTTTGTTACAAAAGAAGCTCAAAATTTGTTTGGCTTCAGTAGACAAGTCAGGTCAACCCAACAGGTTCAATCTATAGTTATAATAGCTTGGCATTTTGTCTGTATTTCCTAGCAACTTATGCTGATGATGTCCATAGTCAAAACCCTTGACAAAAAGATTAGTTTCTACTTCCAAAGATGGCTGGGTCTGCCTTGTACTCATTCCAGTGAGGTGCTGTGGGAGCTGTGGATGCAAGATCTGTGATGCTAGTTGTGGTGACAAATCCCAAGACACCGGAAGTAAGGGATGTTGTTAAGTTGAAGAAGGAGTTCTATGTTGGCCAATGGAAACCCCCAAACAGTTGATAGGTACTGGCAGGCAAAGCAAGCTGCAGTCTGGGCTGTCCTGGAAGCAAAAACTTGAGTCTAGTAAGAGTTAGTGCGGGTAAGGAGCTTCTGACATCAACTGGGAATATTGACGGACGGATGGTGGAAGGAATACTTTGAGGATCTCCACAATCCCACTGCTATGCCTTCCATTTAGGAAGCAGAGGGTGGGGACTCTTAGGTGGATTCCATCATCACCCAAGCCAAAGTTTCAGAGGTAGTTAATGAGCTTCTTGGTGGCAAGGCATCAGGACTGAGATGAGATCCACCATGAGTACTTCAAGACTCTGGATGTTGTGGGACTATTTTGGATGCCTCGGCAGCATCACGTGGCAGTTGGATGATACTTCTTAATAAAACTATAGGTGGATAAGTGGAGAGGAGGATTAGGCTGATAGTTGAAGCCTGGATTCCGACCGAATGCGGTCTTTGTCCCAGTTGTGGAACACAGGACCAGCTTGGTACTCTCTACAGGGTGCTCGATGGTTCATGGGAGTTTGGCCAACAAGTCAACATGTGCTTTGTAGACCTGGAAAAAGCATTCAACTGTGTCCCTCGGGGTATACTGTTGGGGGTTCTCCATGACTATGGGGTCTGTGGTCCTCTGTTCAGGGCTGTTCGGCCTCTGTACTACCAGAACAGGAGCTTTGTTCACATTGCCAGTAATAAGTTGCATTGCTGGTAATAAGACATTCTGGTGCATGTTGGAGTTCGGAGTTCGGTTCCTCGCTGGTTTTGTTCATGGATTTTATGGACAGAAGTTTGAGGTGTAGGCAGGGGTCAGATGGAGTCTGGTTTGGGAGGATTTCATCCCTGCTTTTTGCAGATAATGTTGTCCTATTGGCTTCATCAAGCCAGGACCTTCAGCATGTACCGGTTTGCATGTTTGAATGTGAAGCGGCTGCGATCAGGATCAGCACCTCCAAATCCACAGCCATCCTTCTAGGCCGGAAAAGGGTTAATGCCCTCTCAAAGTTGGTGGAGAGGCCGTGCCTCATAAAAGAACAGGAGTTTTGGGTCTTCTTCACAAGTGTTATTTTGATCACTGTGGTTTCACATTCCTTAATATTATCAGACACCATGACTGGGGCCCTTGTTAGGCGGCTGTAACCAAGTCCCTGGTCAAGAAATTGTATTAAACTGGAAATGAAAAAAAACCCAATACTGTAATGTGAAGTGGATCCAGAGATATGTACAGTGGTGTATATGACCTTTCTAATTCCAGCTTATTGCCAAAGTGGAGTCAGATCAAAGTGACTGGCAGTGCGTCTAAGTGGTGTTGACTCATCTGAAATGAAAGTGTATATATGTTGGTCAGTTTATTTATGGTGGACTTCTTAAACATGGTCTTTCCAAAAGATGAATCTAGGCTCTCAAGTTATAAAATTTCAAAAAAACTTGCATGCAGGTGGTGGCAGCAGCTAAAGCTACTGACCTGAAAAAGACACAAAAACACAAGATCAGTCACATGATGGTCATGAATGTTGGCTCCAATCTAGGAACTATGATTTGATTGGCAATCTTAAATATGTGCATAACTATTATGTTACATACAGGGCTTCCACACTGCCCTGGGCAGTTTTCTTGATGTTGGACAGGATCCATCTGGAGGGAAAGACCAAACAATGTACAACTGTGTAAATAATGTGGTATAGTGAAGAGGTCTTACCATTGATATTCTTGAAGAGTCAAACTGCAGACATTTCTGATCTGCTCTGGTCTAGGGAACCTAAAGAGGAAAGAGTTTTGTGAGACAGTAGCAGAACAAAGCAGAAATACATTGAATCGGCAGCACCTGCCAATGAAAAAAACAAAACAAACAAAAAAAACAAACAGGCAGTGCTACAATCGGACCACCAGAAAGGGGAGAATAAGGAGAAGACACAAAATATATAATTTGTAAACATTTTTCAACACCCCTAATTTATGTAAAAATAGTTCAGTCCACCTGCATGACATGCAAAGAGCCAACTTTTCACAGCCAGAAAGTGGGACAACTTCAGGAATGCCAACCACCAAAAATAGGAAGATGATGAAGAAGACAGCAAGTGGAGGTGGAGACCACAGGATGCGTCAAAAGTTGGCAATCCCAAAAGAAAAGAAACCCGGCGAAAAGAATGGGTTTTTTAATGGCTTGTGAGGTGGAAAGTTTCTTTGTACATATAGCTTTATAATCAAGCTCACTTTTTCCTCATATTAGCTTATAATATCTGAAGAAAACTCTGTATTTATATATTCCACTGTTGTTTTAGTTAAATAATTAATGCAGGCAAGCTTTTATCATCTGCTCTGCCCATATTCAAATGCATCTAAAGGTATAGAAGCAACAGGCAGGAAAGTTTTTATTTCTCCACTGAATCTCATTGCATTTATTTTTAGTTTAAGATGTTGTTTTTCATTTTACATATGTATAAGTTGACAAAAAATATTATTAAAATGCACAATTTTATGTATAAGGGTATAAAAATGTTCCACCAGCCAAACTGCTACGTGGAGGAGCGAGTTCTCTTCTTGGGGCCCAAAATGTCTTGCAGCGCCCCCTGGCGACAATTATTGAACCCTGCTGTTATAATGGTTATTTTATCCCACCATGTAAACATTTATCAAAGAGATACATTTATCCTACCATTCACAGCCAATAGATGGCAGTGTGGACGAAACATTTAAGCAGTAAAAGCAAAGATGGACAAAATATTTGCAGAATATCTTTCAAACAGTTAGAGTGAGATTTGATGATTGCATCATAATGATTTCAGATTGACCAAAACTGTCCACAGAATTCCATCTCAAACTCCTGTTGGGAGATCAATGATTGTTCTGACATCAGCTTCATGGTTACACTTTATAGCCTTCCATATACAGACAAATTTACACACACACACATCTCTTCCTTTCTATTTCTTGGGTAAGTGAAAGTAGTTATTGTGTTTTATATTTCAGCCGCCCCACTGTTCATTTTTACTTTCTATATTAAAAGTTCAAATTGAAGACATCAAAATTGAAACAACACATGGTATCATATAGTTAACAAAAGTGTTACACAAAACAACCAACCAATTAAACTTTGCACATTCTTTGCATTCGAGCTTCTTTAGGTTGTCACCTTGGTTTTCAAATAACAAGTGTGCCTTTTCACCATACAATTGATGTCATTTCTTTGCATTCTTAAAGCGTTTGAAAATGTCACTTGTGCTGTGCAGGAGTAGAGTTGCTACAAAATTGAGTTCACCACTATTATAATTCATTTTATTGCAAGAACCACTCAGAGAAACACCATCCCTTTAAGATAATAAGGTCAGCCCAGGAGATTTAAGAACTTCAAATTTCTGGTTAAGTTCAGTTGCAAAAAACATCACTGAGAAAAACCTCATCAGTCTCAGTAAACACCGCAAGAAATGTCTTATGACAGTTACATACACCTTAAATGTATCGTTATCATTCTGATAAAAGAGAACACTTGGACCCTTTTGGTCTCATCAAAAAATTCCAGTCATTCCAGCCTAAAGCACTTTAAGACCTACTTCTTACAGAACAGACCAAACATGATTTTCCCAAGAACAGGTCTGACGAAAAGAAATGTCCTCAGCCTCCATAGGCCATCAAGAGTTTTGGTTGACGCTGCATTCATCTCTACCTGCTGAAAAACCAGGATTGGACCTGCAAACATACGAGAGACTCACTTGCACAAGTAAGAACCAGGACTGCACAAATTATATTTTACGCTCATAAAAAAAAATTTCACGGAAGAAAATGCTTTAGATCCTCTGATCTGATACTAATTAAATGCCACATTTTACGCAAAGGCGTTGTTAAAGCACTGATGTGGGTGTGTCGGTCGGGGTTCAGGTTTCCGGGTTGTTTGGTTTGTCCTGCAGGAGGCGTGGAGGAGTCATTGGCAACAGCTGGCGCTGCAGGCAGGCGCACCTGTCGGCAATTTCCATCAGGCCACCGATATAAGGAGAGAGCGCCTGCCTATCAGCGTCGGAGTGTTTTGCGGTCTTGCGTTTGGTATCTTCCCTGCATGTTTCAGGTCTCCACGCCGTCCAGCTGGGCTAGTGAACGTGCAGAACCCCGCTCCCGTGTTGGCTCCACGCTGGAGCTGGACTGCCGTTTTGAGTTGGTTTAATAAAACCTATTTCTGACTTTTTATCACTGCGTTCTTGCCTGCTTTTGGGTCCTGTAAAAACCCAATCCTTAACAGCGTCATTGATTAGATGTAAAAACCTGTTGCTTGTTAATCTTTCAGAAATGGACAGTGAACTTGCTTCAATCATTGTTGACAATGTCTCTGGCATTTGTAAGGCTGGTTTTGCTGGTGATGATGCTCCTCAAGCAGTGTTCCATCAATTGTGGGTCACCCCAGACACCAGGTATACTGGTGCAACATCTCATATGTTCACATTTGACAAATCACCTGTTCAACTGTTGCTGAAAAAGCTAAAACTGCTGCTTTATAGCATTTTTATTTAAAATGAGAGGTTTGAACCTGAAACTCATGAAATGGGTAAGGTTCTAAATGTTTTTTGTCCATCAGGGTGTGATAGTTGAAATGGGACAGAAGGACAGCTATGTGGGAGATGAAGCTCGGCGTAAGAGAGGCATCCTGACACTGAAGTATCCCATCGAGCACGGCATTGTCACCAACTGGGATGACATGGAGAAGGTGAGAACCTTTTTAAAATTCAGGTAGACAACCACAACTAATGTGAGACATTAGAGTTAAAATTCTGGCTTCATGACGGTCAGTTCTTTTGACTTTGTGATTGACTAAATTCAGTTTAGTCTCTGTAACCCCTGTAAGTGGTGGGTTGACCTTGTGTAAAGACGGTACCACAACTACATAGTTTAAAGATCAGTGATGGCAGCAATGACCAGACTTTAATGATGGCTGATCTGGTTCAACAGATCTGGCATCACACCTTCTATAACGAGCTCCGTGTTGCTCCAGAGGAGCATCCAGTCCTGCCGACTGAGGCACCTTTGAACTCCGAGGCTAACAGAGAAGATGACACAGGTGTGTTCCCTGACACCCCTATACAGTTGTAAAATGGCTCCTACAGATCCACTTCAATAGTTTTTTCTAGTGACTAACGTTTTTGTCTTTCAGATCATGTTTGAGACCTTCAACACTCCTGCCATGTATGTGGCCATCCAGGCCATGTCGTCACTGCATGCATCTGGTCGTACCACAGGTGAGAAATCTGTAACATCTGCATTAATGTGTGCATGTGTTCTAAAATTTAGTGCTGTCCAAATCAAACCATAAGCCTACTTCCTAACCTCACATTCAATTAAAATGAATGGCTTTTAGAAGTGCAGTAGTCTGTTAGACATCCTTGATAGATTAAAATGTGTTAACACACCATGGCTGTGTCTAAAACCACCCCGTATACCCTAATAGTGGACTCAATAGTTTGTAGGCCGTTATAAAATATGCTGTGTCCGAAACCACACACTCTTTAGAGACTTGGATTGAGTGAACCATGTAGTGCAATTTTAGAAAAAAAAAATCATTTGGACGCTATGGGGCACGTAAGATGATGTCATGGTGTCGCATAATAATTATAAACCCGGTCGTAAAAGTGGCCAGGTCCAGTTAATTATTTTAACCCATCTAAAACATACCCAAACACATTTAGCGGTCGTTTTTTTTATTTTTTTTTAATTTGTTTTGGAAATGCAATATTTTACCCTATAATTAACTTTATATAATAAAATAAAATTGTCAATAATAAAAAAAAAAACCTATTACCTAAAATAATTAGTGTCCAGTGACATTTTCAGGCCAAAATGTGATAGTTCATTCTCGAGTCATATTCCACTGTAGTGAAAACATTTAACAAAGCAATTTTTCATATAGAAATGGCTCCAGAGCCACTTTTCATCTTTTGTAAATATTCTTTTACTGAGATCCCGTTGTCTGGTGAGGAACAGATGATTCTGAAAAACAATTTTGGCTCAAAGATCCAAATGTCAATCTGTGAGGGGGGCAGTGATGGTTGATTGTTTGATTGTAATGCATACTGACCGCCGACCCCGCTGACCCACTCAACTTGACTCTACCGGCAGCATAATTTACTTAATATAATGTATTTCTGTATGTATTCTTTGATCAATGCCTATTCTCTCCTCTACCTCTCCTCTCCTACCTGTTCTATCCTCTACCTGTCCTCCCCCTTTCTCCCCTCTCTACCCAGCCGGCCATCAGCAGGAGGGTCCCCCTACATGAGCCTGGTCCTGCTCAAGGTTTCTTCCTGTTAAAGGGGAGTTTTTCCTTGCCACTGTTGCTTGTCTGGGGTTAGGCCCTGGGATTCTGGAAAGCGCCTTGAAACAATTTTGATTGTAAAAGACGCTATATAAATAAAAATTGATTGAATATTTGAAGGTATATAATATTTGAATATCATATTGCACCCCTATTGAAAAGTAGGGGTGCAATATGATCACATGAGCCATTTTTGACCAAAAACTAGTTTAAATGTTGGAAGGATTTGAGAATACACCATGTCATGGTGCGAAAATGTCAGTGAAATTTAATTATTTTTTAAATACTTATTTATTTATGTATAATGTTAGGGGGAAATAATACATTAACAAACTACCACTAAATGTTTTTTTTGATTTTTTTTAATGGGTTAAAATAATTAAATGGATTTGGCCACTTTTGCCTGGGACCATATTTATTATGCGAAGCTATGATTCGGACACAGTGCTTGATACACAAAGATAATTGTATTCATTTCCAGGTATTATGATGGACTGATTATTGTGTGACCTATTCTGTGCCCATCCATGAGGGACATGCTGCTCTTGATGCCACCATGCCTGGACTTGGCAGGCAGAGACCTGACGGACTATCTGAAGATCCTTACAGAGAGAGGCTACAGCTTCACCACCACTGGTACATTTGCTTTCTTTGGCTGGGTTCTTAAAGAAAATTACCATCATTAATGCACTTCAATTCTGACCTCCAGCTGAGCGTGAGATTGATGTCAAAAGCGGCTTCCTCTTCCAGTGAACGAGGATTGTTTCCCGGCACCTTCGGACCATGACGGCCTCTTGCTGTTTCTATCTACGGCAACCACATGTATAGAGTACCCAGCCTTCTTGGAGGGCAAAGGGGGGAATCCATTGTTTTACTGGGGGACATAATGCCTATGCGGTCAATGTCATTGATGCCTGAAGGGGTGTGATTGGGAGGAATGGCCTCCCTGATCTGAACCTGACTGGTTTTTTTTGTTTTTTTTACACATCTGTGCTAGTCAGGATTTGTCAATCAAATAATCTTTATTTATATAGCATTTGTTACAATCAAAATTGTTTCTAGGTGCTTTACAGAATCCCAGGGCCTGACCCTCAACAAGCAACAGTGGCAAGGTAAAACTCCCCTTTAACAGGAAGAAACCTTGAGCAGGACCAGGCTCATATAGGGGGACCCTCCTGCTGATGGCCAGCTGGGTAGAGAGAGGAGAAGGGGGAGGACAGGTAGAGGAAAGAATAGGTAGAACATAGAAACACATTATATTAATTAAAATAAGATGCCGGTAGAGTTGGGTTGAGTGGGTCAGTGGGGTCGGAGGTAAATAGGTCAGCATAGAGTTATGAAAGTGGCGATACCTGTAAATGAATACAGGTGGGGTGGGGGGGGAGACCATGATCCAGCAGGGTGACAGAGGCCTGTCCGGTGATCATGTTTCTGGACCCTGGCAGCCTCGGCCTATAGCAGCATAACTAAGATGTTAACCTAATAATAAGACGACTCCCTAGGTATGATACTTTGTCTGTCTAGGATAATAACTACAACTACAGAATTAGTGATAAGCTTTTTCAAAGAGGTAGTTTTTAGGTCTAATCTTAAAAGTAGAAATGGTCTCCTGGACAGGGAGCTGGTTCCACAGCAGGGGGGCCTGGTAGCTAAATGCTCGCCCCCCCCCAATTCTACTCCTAGAGATTCTCGGGACCACAAGTAGACCAGCATTCTGAGTGTGGATCGGTCTATTGGGATGATAAGGTGTCACTAGCTCCTCCAGGTAGGATGGAGCTAGGCCTCTGAGGACCTTGTAGATCAGAAGAAGAATTTTAAAAATTATTCTAAATTGAATGGGCAGCCAATGAAGAGACACCAGTACAGGAGTTATGTGATCTCTTTTGTCAATACCTGTCAAAACTCTAGCTGCAGCATTTTGGATCACCTGGAGGAGTTGTTTGGACACCCTGATAATAAAGAATTACAATAGCCCAGCCTGGAAGTAACAAATGCATGGACAAACATTTAACCATCATGCCACGTCAGTAGTTTCATCTTTGCTCATCTTTTCTCAGGTGAAAAAAGGCACTTCTAGAGACTATTTAATGTGTGGGTTGAAGGACAGATTTTGGTCAAAAGTTACCGGTATTCCAAGATTCCTCACAGAGAGACTAGATGCGAAGAAGATTCCATCTAGAGTGATAATGTGATCAAATCTATCCCTGAGAGGTTCAGCACCAAACACCATGACAAATTTGAAGACATCCAAGGGTTAGGGTTTAAGGCGGGTCTGAAGCTTCACTAACTGTTCTGTCTCCTCTGGTTTCATGGATAGATATAGCTGAGTGTCATCAGCATAAGAAGGAAAACTTATTCCGTGCTGCTGAATAATGTTTCTAAGGGAAGCATGTACAAGGTGAAAAGGATTGGTCCAAATACAGAACCTTGTGGAACTCCATGGCTAACCCTACTGTATGAAGAGGGGATGCCGTGGACATGAGCAAACTGGTATCTATCTGATAAATATGAGCTAAACCAGTTTAGTGCTGTCCCTTTAATGCCAATCATATGTTCCAGTCTCTGTAACAGGGTGCTGTGATCAACTGTATCAAAAGCAGCACTGAGGTCCAGCAGAACCAGCATAGAAACCAGTCCATAATTTTAAGCTATAAGAAGATCATTAGTAACTTTAATAATTGCTTTTTCTGTGCTGTGGTGAGCTCTAAGCCTGACTGAAACATCTCAAACAGGCAGTTTCTCTGTAGGTGCTCTAGTAACTGAGTCACCCCCACCTTCTCAAGAATTTTAGAGATAAAAGGAATTATGAATATTGGCCTATAATTTGCTAATACATCAAAATCCAGTGATGGTTTTTTAAGCAATGGCTTAATCACTGCCACCATGTAGGACCGGGGTACATAACCTTTCACTAAAGAACAATTAATCTTGTCCTGGATAGAACTGCCTATCATTGGTAAAACATCCTTCAACAGGTGTGTTGGGATGGGATCTAAAAGAGACGTGGTGGACTTGGATTTCTGAATTTGCAAAGACGCCTCAGAAAAGTATATAGAGGTGAAGGAGTTTAAGGGCTCATTGGAGACCCTGTATGTTCCCACAGTCAGCACATCTTAGCTTTTTCACTGATAGCTAACTTTATCAGTGAAGAAGCTCATGAAGTCTTCACCACTAAGGGAAGAAAGGATACGCGGTTTTAAAACACTGTGATTCTTGGTTAATTTGGCCACAGTGCTGAAAAGAAATCTGGGGTTATTCTTGTTTTCTTCAATTAAAGAAGAAAAATAAGTTGTTCTAGCCTTATGGAGGGCCTTTTTGTAAACTGCCAGTCTTTCCAGGCTAAAATGGTAGCTATCTATTTTACAAGAATACCACTTCCCTTCTAGTCTTCGCACTTTCTGCTTGAGAGTCCTAATGTGTGAATTATACCAGGGGGCGCACCTCCTCTGATTTACTATTTTCTTTTTCAGGGGGGCAACAGAATCAAGCGTGATTCTCAGTGAAGTTGCTGCACCTTAAGCAATAGAGTCAACCTCTGCAGGGCTAAGATTATAATGATTGATTCCCGGAGAAGCACTTGGTGGTCCTGGGATTAGCACAGGGATCACTTCCTTAAACTTATCAACAGCATTAGACACCTGCTATAGCAAGATTGTGTTCTGAGTATAGAAGAATCCTTAATCATAAATGTAAAAGTGATCAAAGAATGGTCTGACAAGAGTGGGTTCTGAGGGAACACTGACACATGTTCTACCTCAACACCATAAGTCAGAACTAGATCAAGGGTGTGGTTGAAGCTATAAGTTGGTTGGTTTATCTGTTGAAGAAAACCAACTGACTCAAGTTAAGAAATGAAGCCATTTCTAAAGCTGTCATTTATGACATCTACATGGATATTAAAGTCTCCAATAATAATGACTTTATCTGTTCTGAGGACCAAGTTAGATAAGAAATCAGAGAACTCAGATAGGAACTCTGAATGTAGCCCAGCAGGGGGCCGATATACAACTACAAACAAAAGTGGCTTTTCTGCTTTCCGGTTCAGATGGGTGATGCCAAGAGTCAGGCTTTCAAATGAACTGGAACCATGTTTTGGTCTAGGATTAATTAATAACTTGGAGTGATAGATTGCTGCCACTCGTCCTCCTCGACCAGTAACACGAGGAATATGATAGTTAAGATGGGTAAGAGGAGTAGATTTGTTCAAGCATCAGTACACATGCCACCAGGGCACCCAAGGCCAGAGGTGAATGATTGAGGTTACAGTCTGCTTTTCCTCTTCATCCACCGTGTTTGAAAGTTCTGCCTTCTGAGGTAACTGGAACGCAGCAAAAGACAAGACTAGAAGTTCAGCAAAGTTGTTAGAGATGGAAATATTGTGCAGCTCCTTAACATCATGGTTCAAGGTTGTTTATGTCGCCTGGAGTTGGGGCTTACAGGCGAGGGCCTGATGGCCAGGTCTGTGCCCACGGAACCCAGCCGTGCGGAGCCCAAAGTGGTGACATGGGTCCAACTTCCTGGAGGCTCATGTAGGAAAAAAAAATGCAAAGCCAAGGTTAAAACCATGAAGTTGCTAAAACTTGGTTTTAATCGACCCACAGCCCAGGCCCTGTGTGAACTACTATCATTTTAGCTTATGATTCATCATATATTTACCCAATACAATCAAATGTCATCACTATAACTGTGTTCTATGTAAAGGTGTGTTTTCAAATGCACCAGTCAACAAAAAGTTCTCCTCAGCTAGAAAGTGTTCTTCGTCATGCTGAAGCTTTAACAATGTGAATACAATATAGGAATGCTATGAAAACATTGTGCAGGACAAACAGATATGTTAGGTTGCGAGTAGCTGTCCATCCTATCTCCCAAGCTACCCTCTGAACAGGTCAGAATGACCTCCCCGAAGTTTATGCTATCTCAACTACCAGCGCCTCTCGTCCTTGAGGGGCCTGGAACAGGCAGAGAATTTCTTGAGAAAAGTCATGATGTGCCTAAGTTGAACATGATTGTAAATTTGTCAGATGATGTATTCCATAGCTGGGTACAAAAACTGACTGTCTGGGAGCAAACAGGGGCATAAGGTGCCATCCCAAGCCCGGAGAGGTACAGTTGGTTTGGTGAGTGTTCGGGTACCTCAGAGACTGGCGGTGGTGCTGCAGTGACTTATGTTCGAATTGACAGACTTTTTTTTTACCCACCACTAGGTTCTGATCTGGAAGATCTTTGCTTTTTTACCTTTATTACCTCTTCTGTTTGATTTTGTTGCTGCAATCCTGTTCGATTTTTTACTTTAACACTGGCCGATTTTGAGAAAAAGAACAATCCTCTGGGTCACACGAACACATAGACAGCTTCCTTCTGAGAGGAAAAGCGGGCATCTCTTCTTAGGCTGCTGCCAATGCGACCCGGTTCCTGGAAAAAAGCCAGAGAAGACGAGAGACAAGAAGTTTCATTTATTTTATTTTAAGTGTCACACTATCCAATGAATTTACTTGTATAGTATTGTAATTACACAATATTTGTTAAGTACAATCTTTTCTTATTTTTACTTTGAATGTGTAGCTTTCGCTATTTAAAAATGTTTTTACCTTTGGATTAATGCAACACATACTGAGATATGCCCTCTACCTCCCTCTTGCTATGGTAAAGGCTTTTTTCCCATCAAATTCTGTCAGCCTTTAACTTACTGCAGTGATATTTTGATATCAGCTGACCGGAAACAGATGACCGGAAACGAGCACTTTCACCGGAAAGGAGGGGGGGTCCTTATTGTCGCTGGAGCTGCTGTAATGGCGGTCCCTCGTCGTTCCTCACAACAGCAACAACAACACAACAGTTTACAGTCTCCTCCGCGAAACAGTTCTGTGTTGGCCCTTCCACCGACCACTGCGCCAATGGCGCTGCTAACCTCGACTCCGGAGAACGAGAGGGAGTGTAGCGTAGGGATCGAGACGGATCTGGCCTCCCCGGACCCAGCCGCCCCGACTCTGGCTAACAGTACAAGCTTCAGCACCACAACGTCTGGCGGCGGCTGCAGCAGCAGTAACAGCGTCTCCAGTCCGAGCTCTGGAGCAGCCAGTCCCATAGACGGCGGCAGCAGCATCGGCGGCGCCTTCAGGGAGCTTTTTGAGGCCTGTCGTAATGGGGATGTCTCCCGTGTGAAGAGGCTTGTTGACTCGGTGAACGTAAATGCGAAGGACATGGCTGGACGCAAGTCGACTCCTCTTCATTTCGCTGCGGGTAAGGAGCTAAGCTAACGGGACTTTAGCTTTGCCATCGGTCGCTCCTTATTATTGGTATCATGATTAAAGATACAAAATTGTGACACATCTCCAAGCTTTCTCTTGAAATATGTCAATAATAAACGCATCATCAAACGTTTGCCAGGATAATCGTTGTTGTCACAACGTTGGAATTAATATTCAGATTTTCAACAAGATCACAGAAATCACTCCAGAGTAAAGTGATCTTTTGAGATGACCATTCTAATCCAGATGGAACCAAATCAAACCTCTTTGTAGGAACCATTATTACGTGGTTTGCGGACGAAAATCTTTTTTTATTTATTACCTATCGTTCTGAATTTTTTGAAGCTTTAATACACGTATAACACAAATCAATTAATTGATCATCAAAGTTGCGTTATTTGTATATTAAACATTCACAATGCAGCGTTGATCTGTTATTTAATATCATAGCTAAATCTCATCAGGATACAAATCTTATCTTTGGTGAAAACAACCATGTCAGAATCTGATATGTTTTTGAGCTATTTCACGCCTGAAAATATCAATCAGTTGGTGCTCAGTTGTGTTGCAGCATCACCGGTGGTGTCTTCGATGCTAAGAGCAGGTGTAAGTGGATAGAATGAAAGCTGATCATAAGTAAACAGATGAGTTAAAATGCACAGTAGGGTGAAAATGGCTGATGAATGTTGACCTTTCAGGCTTTGGCAGGAAAGATGTGGTGGAACACCTCCTGCAGACAGGAGCCAATGTTCACGCCAGGGATGATGGTGGGCTCATTCCTCTGCACAATGCTTGTTCTTTTGGCCATGCTGAAGTTGTCAGCCTACTTTTGTGTCATGGTGCTGACCCCAATGCCAGGGACAACTGGAACTATACTCCACTCCATGAGGCTGCCATCAAGGGCAAAATAGATGTTTGCATAGGTAAGATCATGTTAATACACACAGATAAAACATTTACTAAATTACCCAATGTCTGCGAAAGTTGTTCTTCGGAAAATGTTCCCTGGCTGGGTATGTGAAAGTAATAAGATATTCTGCTCATTCCTTCCTTCTAGTGTTGCTCCAACATGGAGCTGATCCAAACATCCGAAACACTGATGGCAAATCTGCTTTGGATCTCGCTGATCCTTCAGCCAAAGCAGTTCTCACTGGTCAGTCTCTCCCTTAGCTTCTCATTTTACAGTAAATACTTATAAACATTGCCATAAAATGATCATTAAGTTGAAAACACCCACACTTCACATCTAATTGAGCCACAATGTTTTAGATGTAAAATGTGGATGTTTTTAAATAACCACCAAATCCAACCACCAAATCTAAGACTAGCAGAGTTCTAGAAAATGGATGTGTTTTTGGAAATTCCTGCAGACCTAACAAAAAACCCAAATGTTCAATCTTTTGAGCTCTAACTGGTATTTATTTCCATCCAGGTGAATACAAGAAGGATGAGCTCCTGGAAGCAGCTAGGTGAGAGAAGGTTTGACTTTACTGACATCAGTGCATTCTACCAAAATAAACTTCTTCAGTGATGATCCTGAGTAAGAGACATGTTTTAGACTATAGTTGTGATCTGATGTTGTCTTTTCTGTGAAACACTATCTGCACGTATTCCTGGTTATGATAAAATCGTACACTGATGATACATTATCAGATGTGACTTGTTAAAAGCTGTAAAATCTCATTTTCTCACATTTTCTTGATTCTGACATTTTTGTGCCTTGTTCATTATTTTATTTGTCCTGTTGATTTTGCGAGAACCGAAAATGCAGATTAATATTTTAAAATAAATGAATAGGTTTGTATCATTATGGATTGACCTTTAAAAACAGAAAAACTGCTGTTTTTGTTCACTTCTCCATTTGATCTCTTGTTGACACTGTGGTCGCTGTTGTTCCAGGAGTGGAAATGAAGAAAAGCTAATGGCACTACTGACTCCATTAAATGTCAACTGCCACGCCAGCGATGGACGAAAGGTAAAGACGCCTGACACAAATGTTAAAGCTACAGTTATCCTGTCATTTATTTACTGTGCAGCATAAAAATGCGTGTTTATTTGTTTTATCCAAACCCCTGTTGGTGGCCAGAACAAGGATGCAACCTGTCACAGAATTAGAATAATTTAAATTGTCTGCTGGTTCACCAGATCATTGTCAGCTGTCAGTCACCTGTATTAAACATGTCACCTTTCTTTGGACTCAAGAATACTCCAAGGCTACAGTTGTAAAAATATTCACGTTCTACAGCAAACAACCGTCTTTGCACTTGATCTTTTTAGGTTGTAGCAGATGCCAGTCAGCATCACTCTGCAGACGTTTCAGCCTTATTGACAGCGTTGCAAATAATGACAAGAAAGATTGTTTAGAGGTTTTTTCTTTTGAAAATGAGAAATGGGTTACAAAAGTTTCATTTTGTTGCTGCTCAGTTTGATCCTGAATTTCTAACATGAATATTATAGTTAATCTTGAGCTGCTATTGTAAGAATGCAAATATTCTCAGAACAAAGATTACATTTGGAGGCTGTCTGGACATAAATGACAAAATGCCAGTCTGTAATGTGACATGAATGCACCCATTCTTGAGGTTGCAATACCTGGTTGGATTGAGTTCTGAGGAACGGCTGCATCAGTCATTTGCAATGTTGTCTTCATCCTCTAAGAACTGCTGACATGCTGCAGCTGCATGTGTCTTCGTCCTGCACCAGAACCACCAGCCTGATAATACCTCTAAAGGTTCTCGGTCTGGTTCTTCTAGCTGGCACCTGGAGTTCTTTAGAGTCCTCTTGTGGACATCCCTCCCCAGGTCATCGCTAAATCACTCCAACATGGATGTACTGGTGCTGGGTTGTGCCACCGTGCAGCCCCTCCTCCTCTCCTGGTGTGATTTCACGCTGTGCTACAAGACACTGGATCTTTTCGTCGTCATAAATGGATGATAGACCAATGTGGAGGAGCTCTACTACTTACACTCCTGTGGGCTGCAGAAACCTTGCTCTACCGTGATTGAAGAGGACTCTGGAAAGGGCTAAACGGACTAAGAATCAGCCAGAAAGGCCGAAGAGCGGGACCTGGTCTGTGAGCGCTGCCTATAAAGGGGGAGGCTTACAGCTGAACAGGCTGAGATCCTGGAAGCATGACTGACAGTATGAATCCACCGAAGATAATGAGTTCCATTATTTATTCATTTTTACCTGCCAACATTTATTAACATGTTTCCTCTGACTGGTTCTGGTGGGTTTGGGCTGATGCTACAAAGTGAGCAGAAAAGACAAACAGTCCCATTTTTTCCTTACACACCCACTGAAGGCCACACACCAGATTTTCTCTTAGATTTATCTCCTATGAAACTGTTCATTAATATATTTTATCAGCCTGCTGCTTAAGTTGGTGAAATTATTTAATAGATATTTTCTATTAGTGATATGCTCTCCCAGATTACCCAGCTAATATTTAGACCTCTAGATTGAAAGAGAGTAGTAACAGAACAGATGGTTTTTAGATACTGTCTTTTATTATTACCCGGCTTGGGCTTTTATCTTTTTGTCAAAAAAGATATTCTTTTGCTTCTAATCACATTTTTCTCTGCAGGTCTACTTCATAAAATATTGAAATAATGGTAGTTTACAAGTTTAAACAAGAGAGGCACCATGATGTGTGAGGTGTTTCCTGGCCTTGTGACACCTCCCACTTTGTCATTTCGGCTGGGACACAAACAACAAACAGGTTAAGTTAACCAAGCATGTCCTGGTTCCTCCACAGAATATTTACTTTGGGGGATGTTGGTCCAGCACAAAAGTGAAGATGTCTCAAGCATTGCTTGGTGTCCATCTTAATCTGACCTCAGTTGGGGTAGGACGTCACAGCTGTTGTTGGTCCTGATTGTGTGACGGACTACTGTTGATTTTGTTGATATTCAGCCACTGATCCAGGTGTGCTGACAGGACATGTTAAGATCCTTTTGACCACTTCACACACAGCCTGGCAAAGGTGAACTTGTGAATGATGGAGTTGCTGTGTTTGACCATGTTTTATTCGCTTGGTCTCTGATGTTGATGGAGATGTGCATGTCGAGTGAGTCCTCAAAATCCTTTTGAATCTAAGATCAGCACACATACGATCTGCCTGAAAGGCAGCACTCAGAGTTTGCACCTGTTGATGAGAAACCACACGCATGGAGTCATCTGGGAAGATGTCCCTGGATGTGGTCAAACAGCAGAAATAAAGCCCTTTAATTCAAAGTGCAGCGTTTGACATTGGAGCAGAAGGAATCTGCCATCTGCTGTCTAAAATCTTACCTGAAATGATGTTTTCACTGATTTCTTTTAAAGATTGGAGAAGAGAAACAAACTGTCACTTAGTAATTTTTTTGTTTTGTTTTGTTTTCCGTGTGATTCTGGCCACATTTGTCCATCAGTCAACATCCCAGAAAATGCTGGTAAGTTGACCTTGAAAACAGCCACTTGATGCAGTATTGTGATTTTAGTTTTATTTCATTGTTCTTTATTGTAAATCCATCATTTTTCTTTGACCAATAAGCTGGCTGTCACTTGTTTAATTGCACATCATGGACCTGGGTGTTTGGGTCACTCATGTATCCTACCCTGATGCTCCTTGGTGTGTGTGTGATGGTGTGTGTGACAGTATGTGTGAGGGTGTGTGTCATGGTAACTACTCATCTTTTTCTGTCTTGGAGAAGGCGCTTACTGGCCACTGCCTGCTTTTCTTTGGCATCTGTCGTCTCCTTTGCACACTTACTTACACAATTGCTGCCAATCAAGCGCTCTTCACTTGGCCTCTGATTTATTTGATTCATCACTCATGCATGTTGAGAAGCTCCACCCCTTTGCATCTTGAGCAAACCTTGTGACCTTTGTGTCTTTTCGATTGTTTCCTGTTCTGCTGTCATGAGTGGAGCACGCATGTCCTTCGTGGTCATGAAATTTGAATGCTGTTCTCATCCTGCTGATAATGACGACTCCATGAATTGATCATCGGGGTTCTAACGTGGCTGCATGTGTGGAATGTAAGCCTGACCTGAGCTGGACCCTTTCTTTAATACTGTAATTTTATGTTGGAGTTCCAGCGTTGCTCAGACACAAAATGTTGCTTTCTCTTAGCAGAATGAATTTCATTTGATTTGACGGCAGGTGTTCATACTGCTTATCGTAGCTTTGCATCTTGCTACAGTTGCTCTGACAGCAGTTGACGGATGACTGGGCAGAGTGTTTAGATCACAAAACACCTACAGACTTTATTCCAGATACTTTAATAAAGTATAAACTATAATATTTTCACAAGACTGAGATATTTTGGTCAACATATTTCAAATGACCCATTTGTCATCTTTTAGATTACCACTTGATAACACTTGATCGTTAGGTCAAACCGGTTTTAACATCTCCTGATTTCAGCATCTTCTTTTCTCTTTGTTAAAATGAATTATTAAATTAAAATAAATCCTTTCTGTACTGTTTAATGATTTGAATAATTGCCCAGCTCTGTCTGTAACAAATACGCTGCTGTCATAGCTCAACTGTGACACCCCCCACCCCCACCCCGCAGAACCCACAAGATTACACCTTCAGTTCTGCAGAGCAGGAACAATATGGGATGTGGGCAGTTTTATTTAAAGAAAGTAAATCTAGATGATTATGAAAGGGGAAGTTGCCCTCTGTTGCTCAGATCAGCACCTTAATCGTCTGGATCCGTCTATGACCTCATGTCCTCCACTCATTGTCAACTCACAGCGCATCACCTGTCGATTGCAGCACATTGCTTCTGGCCTTCATCAGTCACTCGCACCTGTGGCAGCAACCAGAGACGAAGCAACCAGCACCGCTCCACTGTTAACAAACTCTCTTCTCTTGCAGTCCACACCGCTCCACCTGGCTGCCGGCTACAACCGAGTCCGCATTGTTCAGCTCCTCCTCCAACACGGGGCTGACGTTCACGCCAAGGACAAAGGGTGAGACACGCTGTCATGACAAAAACGTGCACTTGAATAGGTTTTTTAATTCTGATTCCTGACTCTGCAGCGGCCTTGTTCCTCTTCATAATGCTTGTTCCTATGGGCACTTTGAGGTCACAGAGCTTCTGCTCAAAGTAAGTCATCATCATCATCATTATTGATTCCCTCATATTCAGAGAAGGCTTGGGAAGGATAATCCAGGGTTTGCTTACTAATGCTAAAATCATTTTGAGAAGTTTCCTTAAAACAGAAGGTTTCAATTGTGTAATAATGTTAAAAATGAAATTTAAATACCCAACAAGGCAGCATGTTTCACCCTGCAGCATGGTGCCTGTGTGAATGCCATGGACCTCTGGCAGTTCACGCCTCTCCACGAGGCCGCCTCTAAGAACCGGGTGGAGGTGTGTTCCTTGTTGCTGAGCCATGGCGCCGACCCCACCCTCCTTAACTGTCATAGCAAGAGTGCTGTGGATATGGCACCAACACCAGAGCTCAAAGACAGGCTCACCTGTGAGTGCTGACACCTGTGTTTCACTGCTTCATCTGATTACAATATCCCCACCAGCCATCTCTCATCACCACGTGTTATCCTTCACTTTATCCTCTTAGATGAGTTTAAAGGTCACTCGCTGCTGCAGGCGGCGCGGGAGGCAGACGTGGCCAAAGTGAAGAAGACACTGGCTCTGGAAATCATTAGCTTCAAACATCCTCAGACCAACGATGCTGCTCTGGTCAGAACTTCACAAAACACATTTTTAACTGTGGATTCTGATGCTAAAAGTAAAACTACAGCAGCAACTTCACAATTGACCCAACAGCTGATCCACACCAGGAGCCTATTCTTATAAAATAACACATTTGGTGTCTTTTGGCCACATGGACTCAGTTAAACTCTTGATTTCCGAGGCTAAACACAGAGTTCCATCTCAATAGCAGAGTTTTCACTGGGTACAGTTAATGACTATTATTTTTTAGTCCTGGGAATGAAACAGTTTTTTTATATGGATGGCAATAAAATAATGTGATTAAACATGTCATGTTGATCATATTGAAATCTTCAGCAAAAGTGATATTGTACCGCTGCTGGGTTTTTACTGACTCTGATGTTTTGGTTTTTGAAATGACTGCTGTGTTGTAGCACTGTGCTGTGGCATCAGCCCATCCTAAGAGGAAGCAGGTGACTGAGCTCTTGCTGCGCAAAGGTGCCAACATTAATGATAAGAACAAGGAGTAAGTCCATATGCTGGATCTTCTGCATTAACTGATAAAAAGTGGTGTAAGGGCACAAATCAAAGCTTTCTCACTTCCTCTCATTTCTTTAAGCTTCATGACCCCCCTGCATGTTGCTGCTGAGAGAGCTCACAATGACATCCTGGAGGTGCTACAGAAACACGGGGCTAAGGTCTCTGCTGCTGTTATTTGCCTTGTGTGTGATATAACTGGTGTGCTAATGTTAGTTTGTCTGGCTGCAGGTGAATGCCGTGGACACCCTCGGCCAGACAGCCCTCCACAGAGCAGCTCTAGCTGGGCACATCCAGACCTGCAAGTTGCTGCTAAGCTACGGGGCTGATCCTGCCATCGTGTCCCTGCAGGGTTTCACTGCTGCTCAGATGGGCAATGAGGCTGTGCAGCAAATTCTGAATGGTAGTTACAGCAGCCGCGGGTCTGATGTTTGATATTACAGTTCACTAAGACTGAAATTTCTTTTTTTATTTATAAACGTGTAGAAAATATTCCCACGCGGAACTCTGATGTGGACTACCGATTCCTTGAGGCAGCCAAAGCAGGAGATCTGGACACGGTGCAGGTAAGGTGGACTCATGCTGGGCCAGTTGGTCCATATTCGCTGAAGCATGAACACAGATTCCAGCCATAATGAGCATGTTTGGGACGCTGCATGATAGCATGTTTGAGCAGCATGCTCGGTTACACCTCTTCCATCCATGCTGTGCTTCAGCTCTTCCTCCCTCCCTCCCTCTCTGTCTCTATCTGTCTGTTTCTATTCCTCTGTCTCTGGACTTTGCTATGCTTGTTAGTTTCACTCTGAAAGGGGAATTATTTCCTAAATCCTTGTGTAACATTTCATATCTGCTTGCTGCAGGCATGTGGTTGTAGTAAGTTCTTTCTGTCTCTCAGCAACTTTGCAGCCCTCAGAATGTGAACTGTCGGGACCTAGAGGGCCGCCATTCCACGCCTCTCCACTTTGCGGCTGGTTATAACCGAGTGGCCGTGGTGGAATATCTACTCCATCACGGAGCTGACGTCCATGCAAAAGACAAGGGGTGAGTTTGCCATTTTTAATTTTACAGGTTAAAATGGGGAGATTGGATGGATCCCAGCTCATGTGCTGCTTCTCCTGCAGCGGTCTTGTTCCTCTTCACAACGCGTGCTCCTACGGTCACTATGAGGTAGCTGAACTGCTGGTCAGACATGGAGCTTCAGTGAATGTGGCAGATTTGTGGAAGTTCACACCCCTTCATGAGGCTGCAGCCAAAGGCAAATATGAAATCTGCAAACTGCTGCTGAAGGTGAGGCTCTGTTAGGTGGCGTTCTTGTGGTCAACATCCAATATTTTCTGCTTTGCTTTCTCACAAAAGTGTGTTTGTGTAGCATGGAGCCGACCCTACCAAGAAGAATCGCGATGGCAACATGCCACTGGACATGGTCAAAGATGGAGACACTGACATCCAAGACTTGTTGAGGGGTGATGCTGCCCTGCTGGATGCTGCAAAGAAAGGCTGCCTGGCTCGAGTCCAGAAGCTCTGTTCTCCAGAAAACATCAACTGCAGAGACACGCAGGGACGGAACTCCACACCGCTGCACCTAGCAGGTAACCAGTCCCGGGAAATCTGTGGGACTTTAAAGCTGTTTTGACCTGTAGACATCACACTACGATATGTCCTCTGAAGGTTACCCTAACCCTAACCCTAACCCAAGTTGAACCTGTCCACTCAGCTGTAAATCTTCATGAATTACTGTATTTTCACGGCCATAAGGCGCACTGTATTAAAAGGCGCAGTCTCAGTTATGGGTGCTATTTCTGTATTTAAAACATACATAAGACGCACCGTATTATTAGGCGCGTGCTGAAACATACGGAAGTAAAACCGTGAGTTTCGACACATTTATTGAACAAAATATTCATTCTTCCGCCCCAAAACCATCAAAGTTTTCATCTTCTGTATCTGAATTAAACAGCTGCACTATTTCAATGTCCAACATCCCGAATTCCTCTTCTTAATCATCTGAATCGGACTCACCGACCGGTTCTGGTTCAGCGTTGATTTTGTGAAAGCTCTTCCAGTACATGAAGACGGTATCATAGCCCATGCGTCTACAATCCACCCGCATATGGTGGCATAACTTGCCCGCCGCTGCCTCATAGTCTTTGTGAAAGAGTGTTCGCCTTCCGTCATTCAGCGCTCTGTCCGTTTCCGTGGCAGCCGAGAACCACGGTGAACGACGACTTCTCGTGCCCCGCTGTGCATATCGCTGGTCCCTTTTTCTCCACTTGGGTCAAAGGGATGTCAAAAGTCAGAGGGATCTCATCCATGTTGGTGATGTGGCTGGGCGTGGTTATCTTGTTGCAGCGGTAGGTGCGGAAGATGGCCGCACTCTCCTGGTTAGGGTTAAGGTTAGGGAAGATGGCCACCCTCTCCTGGTTAGGGTTAGGGAAGATGGCCACCCTCTCCTGGTTAGGGTTAGGGTTAGGGAAGATGGCCACCCTCTCCTGGTAATCCGCGGGCAGCCGCTGCGCAACAGTTGTCCTCGCGCGTATGGAGAGATGCCGCCTCCTCATAAAGCGAAAACACTAAGATTGCTCGATTGCCATTTTCAGCCGCATATTCGATGACCTGCAGTTTAAAGTAAGCCTCATTCATACGCGTCTCGCTTGACCGGCGCCATTTTAGGGGATCCTTACGCGTAGGTGTGCAGCTAATCGATTGGCGGAGTGTTTACCGTAGTGCACCCACCAAAGGCACACAGCAGATTTTGGAACTCAGTCCACACACAAGGCGCACCATATTATAAGGCGCACCGTCGATTTTTGAGAAAATCTCAGTGTTTTAGGTGCGCCTTATAGTCGTGAAAATACGGTAATAGGAGACATCATTATTTGTTAACCAACCTTAACTAATAAAACTGAAGATGAGTTGGAAGAACTTTGATGGGATTTTTGGACTTTTTGTTTGACCAAACCGTACAGCAATCCATCCCTGTGTTTGGAAAAAAGCGTCTAAATGCCTTTGTCAGTTATACCATCATCCCGTTTGAGTCTGTCTACAAACTAGAATGTTTCTGGATTTAAAATGGCTACCTCTACCTCACTAAAGCTGCTAAATCACATATGTTTATTTACTTTTGTTTCTTTCATTGTAGCTGGTTACAACAACCTGGAGGTTGCAGAGTATCTGCTGGAACATGGAGCTGATGTAAACGCCCAAGACAAAGGAGGCCTTATTCCTCTACATAACGCTGCTTCCTATGGGGTCAGTTCAAGCTCAGAGCATCACACATCTTGTTTTTCCTGTTGTATGGTCTAAAATATTAATTGAAATGTGTTGAATTGTGGATTTGGTGTCAGTGGAACCGCTGAGGGTTAGGTGTAGTTTTGGTTTCTGCTTGTCTAAGCGATCTTTTCTGAAAAGTGTGCGTTTCTATTTTTATTCTGTGTAAAATCAGTTAAATTGACAATTTGGAAACAAGATCAGAATCAAAATAAAATTTTAGCTCTGACTCGGTTTCTGTTGCCACGATAACTGTCTATACCCTGACTCTCCCCCTTGCAGCATGTGGACATTGCGGCGCTGCTGATCAAGTACAACACATGTGTAAACGCCACCGATAAGTGGGCCTTCACACCGCTCCACGAGGCAGCCCAGAAGGGTCGGACGCAGCTCTGTGCCCTGCTGCTCGCTCATGGCGCTGACCCAACCATGAAGAACCAGGAGGGTCAGACTGCTCTGGACCTAGCCACGGTACGTCTCCCTCTAGTTTAGACCTCTAAGTCTCTTCCCACTTTACACGATGAACTCTCAGGAACCATTCTGGCTTTTCCCACAGGCTGATGACATCCGTGCTTTGCTGATAGACGCCATGCCTCCAGACGCGCTGCCCAGTTGCTTTAAGCCTCAGGCCACAGTGGTCAGTTCGTCGGTTATCTCGCCAGCATCCACGCCGTCCTGTTTGTCAGCATCCAGTAGCATCGACAACTTGGCTGGACCACTGACTGAGCTGGCTGCTGCTGCCGTCTCCACAGGCTCCACCGGAGTGGCAGATGGTGCCACAGGTTCTGACCGCAAGGAAGGAGAAAGTATGTTTGTTCCTTCGGTGCTGATGCCATTTTGTCCACCAGCTCAGAGAGATGGAGTCAGATGTCAGTGAGGATCCAAGAAAAGAGCAAAATTTAACATTGAAAAGATGCAAATCAGAATTCAGAATTACTTAAAAAATACAAAAGGGAGAAAAGGTTCCCATTAAGATATTTGTCATAAAAGTATAAAAATGCTGCTGACTGTTAAAATATGCTTGATATTCATGATTATTTAAAGTGAGATCTCTGACTGACTTGTTAGGGTCCAGTCAACACAGAGTTCTTACTTTGTATAACTATGACCTGGATGAATGAGAATCTACAAAGAGATATTCATGATATTGTTCACAGTGACGATGTTAGACATAAACATCAGTCAGTTCCTGAAGAGTCTTGGACTGGAGCACCTCAGAGACATCTTTGAGAGAGAGCAGGTAAGTGCTTCATTGATGTGACAGAAATGTCCCTGGAGCTCTCTTCTCTGGTGCCAGAAATATGGATTTTTCCAGATTACCTTGGATGTGTTGGCTGACATGGGTCACGAGGAGCTGAAGGAGATCGGGATCAACGCCTACGGCCACCGCCACAAACTCATTAAGGGAGTGGAGCGGCTGTTGGGGGGCCAGCAGGGTGAGACCAACACGTCCAGATGGATGACAAAGAGCAGATTTTTAGCTCTTGTTTCAGCTCCAGGTGTAGTCGAGGATCACCGTGGAATCTTCTCTTCTGTCTTTATTCCTGTTGTCTCTCCTCCACTTGCTCCATTCATCCTCAGACCAACTGTGCATGTAGCTGTTTGTGTACCAGTGTGTTAAGAGCTGAGGTGATTCTCGGTGCTTAGAAGAAACTGACGTTCTCCAATGGCTTCAAGCTAAATTAATACATTCATTGTGATGGATTGATTTGGATGTCAACATAGAAAAAAGTGTGTGAAGAAGAGTTGTTTTCCAGGTGCCAACCCCTACCTGACATTCCACTGTGCCAGCCAGGGAACCATCCTGATAGATCTGGCCCCAGATGACAAGGAGTACCAGTCTGTGGAGGAGGAGGTTAGTCAATTATCCACACCCTTCCATCACATTCACTGAATGTTGTAATAATTTGAGGTCACACAGGAGCTTGTTCCATTTAGAAAAATGACAGAAAGGGTGCAGAATAGAAGTCCACAGTTCCAATAACAGCTGGGGTACTGCTGGCTACTTTTAGATGCAGAGCACCATCAGAGAACATCGTGATGGAGGAAACGCTGGGGGTGTGTTCAGCAGATACAACATCATCAAGGTCTGAACCTGCAACGCACATTCTCCTCCTTCATACTCACACACCAGACCTGAACAATTCTGTCAGGCAGTTTCTGCGACTTTGACAGAGGAAGACCTCACAAGTGAAGCTCTACTCAGTGGCCATCCATCCATCCATCCATCCATCCATCCATCATCCATCCATCCATCCATCCATCCACCAATCCATCCATCCATCCACCAACCCATCCATCCATCCATCCATCCATCCATCCATCCATCCATCCATCCATCACAATCAAAATTGTTTCTAGGCGCTTTACAGAATCCCAGGGCCTGACCCCAAACAAGCAACAGTGGCAAGAAAAAAACTCCCCTTTAACAGGAAGAAACCTTTAGCAGGACCAGGCTCATGTAGGGGGACCCTCCTGCTGATGGCCGGCTGGGTAGAGAGGGAGAGGAGAGAATAGGTAGAACATAGAAATACATTATATTAAGTAAAGTAAGCTGCCAGTAGAGTCCAGTTGAGTGGGTCAGCGGGGTTGGAGGTCAGTATGCAGCTCTGAAGGCGGCGATTTCTGATGCTTAGACCTGTTTTTAGAACACCTAATCTTTGATTCACGCCTTGACTTAATAGGCAGGTGCATGTGTGGGTGAGTGTGAGCTGGTGCTGCTGACAAAGATTCATCCCATTGTTGCAGATCCAGAAGGTGGTGAACAAGAAGTTGAGGGAACGTTATGCCCATCGACAGAAGGAGATTGCTGACGAGAACCACAACCATCACAACGAGCGGATGTTATTTCATGGTAAACACAGTCAGGAAGCACATCAGTGTGAATGTCTGCTGTCACTGAGGTCAAGTGTGCGTCGTTCTCCAGGTTCTCCGTTCATCAACGCCATCATCCACAAAGGCTTTGACGAGCGCCATGCTTACATTGGTGGGATGTTTGGAGCAGGAATCTACTTTGCAGAGAATTCATCAAAGAGCAACCAGTATGTATACGGCATCGGAGGAGGGACCGGCTGTCCGACGCACAAAGATCGGTCCTGCTATCTGTGCCACAGGTAACTGGACCAGTAACCCGTCTGACCGGTCGCTAAATGAGGGTTTAATGGGAGCATACAATTGGACGGGAGGGGTCTGACCTCACTTCTATGATCTCTCAGGCAGATGTTGTTCTGCCGAGTCACCCTTGGCAAGTCCTTCCTGCAGTTCAGTGCCATGAAAATGGCCCACGCCCCCCCAGGACACCATTCTGTGATTGGGAGACCGAGTGTAAATGGGCTGGCCTACGCAGAATACGTCATCTACAGAGGAGAGCAGGTGAAGCTGCCACCAACACCACATTAAACTTGTACATTAACTGAATGGAGTCCACTATTGGGACCTGTACATTTGTCAAGGTTTAAGAACAAAATCACACACAAAGTTTCTCAATTCAAAGTATGTCGGCCTTGTCTTGTGGACTTTTGGAGTTCATATTTGGATGTCTGTGCTTTGAAATACACAATTTGCACCATTGCTACTGCTCCCGCTGGCGGAAGTTAAATGCATCATGGGACATTTCACTGTCCCATTTTCTGAACAAGTCACGTCTCATATAGACTTGATAAAACAGGCAGAGCAAGTACACTTTCAGGGATCTTGGGGCGTACTTGGCCACTATGTCCACTAATTCAGACTGGGCTCTTGATGTGTGAAGGTAGTGAATTTGTGGTTATTGTGTCTTTATCCTGTAGGCCTACCCAGAGTACCTCATCACCTACCAGATCCTTAAACCTGAGAGCGCAGCGCAGTCCAACGCTGGAGCCGAGCAGAAGTCTTAATTACAGCAGAAACTTCTTTGATTGCTCAGCAAATTTCTGTTAAACCTACGGTGATGACATTTAGTTTGTTTCATCAGTTGCATGTAAGCACAGAAGCATGTTAAGCCTGGTAGAGTGCATGTTACATTACAGTTGGGGGGGCGCTTGTATGAAAATACTAACTCACGCAGTGTGAGTCCTCGGTGCTGTGAGGTGAACTTCAAACACTGCAGACACTGAAGCTTCTTATAGGTCAAATCAGAGTTGCTACAACAATCAGATTTTAATTTCATCCCAAATGATTAGGGAAACCATATTTCACTTAGCTGCATCTTAACAAATGCTCTGACTTAAAAATGTTGATTTCCCCTCCCCCAGAGCTCCAACATCAGTTGGTTATATTTTTTGTTTTTTATTAGTGGAACAATCCAGGCTCTAGTCACTTGGTTGACATTTTGTCTGACTTAAGTCATTCTGAAATGAACCCAAAAACTCTGCATTCAAACTTGGAAAACCAAAAACAATTTTCAAGTAAAAATATTAAAACTTAAGCAGTCCAAGTTGTTACACTGGATTTAAAGCATATGACAGTGTGAAGGTAGGTTTCATCCTCCTTCGATTGCTATGGTTTCACCCACAGACATCTTTGCTAATGGAGTTGCACTTTTACATACAAACTTATTTATTAAACATTTAAATAGCAGTTTGTGGAGATCGTTGTACAGGTGCTGTAAATGTGCAGAACTGTTCCTGTTACAGTTTTGAGTTCATGTGTAAATGACATCAGGTTTTCATTTTGTGACTTTGTCTTTTTTGTAAATAAATGTTCATTAACAGATGTTTGTTTTAACTTTACTCATTATGTCTCTAATATATTAAAGATATGTTGAAAACTGTATATGAGAAATGTCTGTTTGCAATCATGAATCTAAACAGGTTTTTCTCATTTCATGTGTTCATTCTCTCGTTTTTTAATCTTTGCAATTCAACATTCACCTGCTCAACAAGCACTGGTAACAGATATTTACACTGTTTATATTACAAAAAGTAGTAAAAGCCATGTTAATGAGATGATCTGAGGTCCTGAGTAAAATATGAAGGAAACTATTAGTGTTTCTATGTTCTGATGTCCAGCTTATTTATTATGTGATCAATACATAAAACTATTGCTGTAATATGATCATCTTAAAACAAAGCATTTTTAATCAACTAAATTCAGGACATTTCCAATGGAATTTGACAGTTAAGTAATATTTCACCCCGCCGCTCTTCTGCTCCAGACGGGAGACTCAGATTCAGTTCACCTGTTGGGAACGTCGACATTTTGACGGATTTTCGGATAATTAAGTTTGTAAAAGCTGCAGTGTTTTTCCGCATCCTCGTAAAGACAAACATCGGTCTGATTTTACAGGATCGTCGCACCTTTTTTACGTCATCGCGCTTTGACTATAACTGACGCGCGTAGGTGACGTGTTTAATATAGAATGGATGTGATGCGAAGGTTTAAGAATAATAACACTGAGCGGTTAAAGTTCTATTGGTAAAAATGCAGTTTAAAAGTTTCACTGGTTTGGTTCTTCTAATGAACATCATGAGAAGTTCAGGAGCCTCGTACATGATCGTGGCTGATGTGGAGAAACAACTGGGGGACCTCAAACACTTCTGGAGGAGCTCCGGGTTTTGGTGACGACACCTCAACAACATTTCACCCCGTCTTGATTAAGGGCCAAAGTATTAAAGCTTCACTATCCACAAATCAAATACGCTACTAAAATGCTTTAAACCATTTAATGAACTGCCAGTCGAATTATTTCAAACATACCCAGAGCTCACCAAACGCGCTGGTTTGCTTAAAGCTAAATGCTAAAAGCGAATGTGCTTGAAGAGACAGGGTAACTGCACTGGTTACACTGGGATAAAGGGTAGCTGGGATGGTTATACTGGGACAGAGGGTAGCTGGACTGGTTATACTGGAGCAGAGGGAAGCTGGACTGGTTATACTGGGACAGAGTGTAGCTGGAGTGGTTTTACTAGAACAGGATAACTGGACTGGTTGTACTAGGACAGAAAGTGTAATTGGACTGATTATACTGGGACAGAGGGGGTAACTGGCCTGGTTATACTGGTGCAGATGGTAACTGGCCTGGTTATATTGGGCAATAGGGTAACTGACATAAACACTTTATACTGGGTGATTTTTTATAAATGTGATTCTGGTTTGTGTTTAGTCCCCCACTCCCCCACACACAGGCACACCAGTTTGACCTGAGCGTGGACCAGCAGTTGAACTTGGCCTATGTTGGCTCAGTCCCCCACGGAGGGATCCAGCAGATCAGGATCCACTGGCTGCTGGAGCTGGTCTCTGCGCAGTAAGACAACTATATTGTCTACATTCTGGACGGCGTATTTGTACTTCAGTCCTCTGATCTTGTTGCAGAGAGATTGCTGGACGGGTCCAGTATGACTTCACCAAACTGGACCAGCTGATAGAACTCTTGTGGATGAATGGACTCCAGCCAGGTTCTGGTCTTTGCACCAATATGACCATGTGAGAAAGCAGCAGCTCAGGTCTGTTTTTGATGGGTTTTCAGGCTTTGAACTGATGGGAAGCGTCTCCAACTATTTCACCGACTTCCAGAACAAATCCCAGGTGGTGGAGTGGAGAAACCTGGTCTACCTGACAGCACGGCGCTACATCGGTAAACCTCCTTCACACTCTTGCCTCTTGCTCTTCATTTCTGATTCAAAGCAGGTTCTCCTCCTCTGTGGAGATAAATGACAGATTTATGCAACTGGAGTAAAGATCTGTCACGTGTTTGACATTTTCATTTTTATGTGATTGGAAATTCCAGATAAATATGGCCTGCAGTATGTTTCTCAGTGGAACTTTGAGACATGGAACGAGCCAAACAATGGTGACTTTGACAATGTCAGCATGTCTGTTCAAGGTAAAACCAAAGCTGTGCTGACTATATGCTGGTCTCTGGCTCATAAATGACTCTTGTCACTCTTCTTCTCTCCGCAAGGCTTTCTGAATTACTATGATGCCTGCTCAGAGGGTCTGCGTGCTGCCAGCAGCCTGCTCAGATTCGGAGGTCCGGGCGACTCCTGTCGTTCTCCTCCCCGCTCGCCATTCTGCTGGGCTTTGCTGCAGCACTGCTACAATGGCACCAACTACTTCACTGGAGAAAAGGGCGTCCGGATGGACTTTATCGCTCTGCACAAGAAGGTCAGCTGTTCTTTAAGCCTTTAAAATTGTTGAAAACATTGTGTTGGTGTCAGTTCCTTCTCTGAGTGACTCGGTTAGAATGGGTGGTCCTGAGTGAACTTTGATCCTGGTCCTGGCTCCTGTAGGGTGGTGGCGCCACCCTGCCCATCCTCCAGCAGGAGATTCAGACTGTGAGGGAGATCCAGCAGCTGTTCCCTCGGTTTCACCGCCTCCCCGTGTACAACGACGAGGCCGATCCTCTGGTAGGCTGGTCCAGACCTCAGGAGTGGAGGGCTGACGTGACCTACGCTGCCATGGTGGTGAAGGTGTGGAGACCACAGACACATATGTGGTTTTTTTGCTCTTTACCGTTTCACAGTAACTCACTGTTGCCCCCCTCATTCTCTCTGTCACATTAAAGGAAACCCTGTGATAGCTTCAATAAGCGCGTTGAACATTTCAGTCAGTAATGACAAGAGTTGAAGCTAAATAGAGCTGATGTTCAACAGGTGATCCAGCAGCACCAGGACCTGCTACTAGCTGACCCAAACAGCACAATCAACTACACTCTCCTTAGCAACGACAATGCCTTCCTGAGTTACCACCCGTTTCCCTTCACACAAAGAACCCTGACCGCCCGTTTCCAGGTCAACAACACCCAGCCGCCACATGTGCAGCTCATCAGGAAGCCCGTCCTCACCGCCATGGCCCTGCTGGCTCTGCTTGGTGAGTTCCTTCAGATTTCATCTATACAAAGTTCTGGTGTAGATGTTTGTTCCTTCTGTCTGTTGTCAGGAGAGACCCAGATCCTGGCTCAGGTCTTAAACTCAGCAGGAACCAGCATTGGCACAGTGGGAGTCCTGGCCAGCAGCCATCAGCCTGAAGTCTTTGGTGGCCCAGACAGCTGGCAGGTGGCGCTGTTGGTCTACAACAGTGATGACATTCGCACCTCCAACAGCACCGATGAGGTCCTCATTTCACTGAGAGGACTGGCATCACATCCAGGCACGACTGTATTATTCTGACGGAGCTTTGAGTGGAATCAGCATCACGTTCAGGCTTTTCACCTCATCTCCATCTCCTCTGTTTCTTCTCCTCATCTCCATCTGCTCTGTTTCTTTGCCTCATCTTCATCTGCTCTGATTCTTCTCATCTCCATCCTTCTCCAGATCTGGTCTATATCACGTATAACCTTGACAACAGGGTCAGTAACCCGTACCAGCTGTGGAAGAGTTTAGGTTGTCCAGATTACCCCACGGTCCAGCAGTTTAGGCTCCTTAGGAGTCTTCAGGTGATCATTCATTCCTCCTGAACAGATTTAGCCTCCACTTTCATTTAAATTTCTAATATTTTAGAAAGATTTCAGCTTTGTCCAGATGTTCCTGGTCAGATGCTTTTGTGGCTCCACATATTTTAAAACTTTTCATTTATTTGTACTCCTTCTCATCTGATTTGGACTTTCCTGTTTTGGATGCCAGGACGCTCATATTGGTGGACCCTGGGAGGTTCCTGCTGGAGACACTCTGACTTTCAGGACCAGGATGTTGCTACCTTCGCTTCTTCTTGTCCACGTCTGTGCGAGGCCCAAAGTCGTACCCGGCCAGGTGTGGAGTGATGCTGAGACACTAACCCCTGTTCCAGCTCAAAAGCATTATCAGATAACGGACGTGAATCCAGCCCATTTGGTCTCACTTCCTGTTCTTCAGTGCTGGTTTTTGGAGTTTGATTAACTCCGTAATGTCACAAAGACTTTGATAGCTGCTGAAAAGTCTGTCAGCGTTAAACTATCTGATCCCCAGACACTCTAACAGATTCCTGCTTCCACTTCTGACCACACTGAGATAATGAAAACTTCTCACTGCAGTTCTGCTCATGATGTTTCACCATATCTGCTTGTTTGGATCAAGAGAACATTGATATCAGTGTAATGTTTCTGTACAGGTCAGTGGATTACGCTTCCTGCGGATCACTAAAGGCCAAGTCTTGATCATCTGGTCTGATCACAGCCAGAATTCCAAGTAAAATTATTTTGTCATTTTATACAGTTATTTTATATAATTATAAATGGTAAAAGTCTGTTAGCGTCATATGGTAATGTTAAAGCGTTAAATGGTAATCGTGTAGAGCTCTATAAAGTACAACAGATTTAATGTTTTGCAGATGCATAAAGACATTTGAGGTGGAATTCTCCTCTGACTACAAAGAATTTAGTAGAATTAATCATCAGGACACCATTTTCACCTCTTATGTTTATTCACCTGGTAAAGTTTAATCACACACAACAAACACAACCTTTTTAACCTGCTTTGCTACGTGTCGCCATTGTGACCATAAACGTGTCTCTGTGTTATGCAGCAGAGGCGGTCAGCGGCCTGTACAGAGTGAGGGCTGTGGATTACTGGGCTCGACCAGGATCCTACTCACTGACGAAGAAGTACACAGAGGATGAGGACGAAGACGTCCAGCTTACTTCCTCAATGTCCATCAAGGAAAACACTGATCACATTAAATCCCACTGAATTTATTTAGATAAATACTCAGTATTTCAATATTTACTAGAATCTCTATTTTCATGTTGAAAGTTTTAATTTTTTTTCATATTTGTTAAAAAAATATTTTAGAATATTAGAAGAGATTAGAATTAGAAAAGTAATCAAATATGAGGCTTTTTTGCAGCATCTTCTTGATGCAAGTGACATCATTGTTTTGACTAATTAGTTAAATACAATATGTCAGGCTCTGGGTCTCAGAGCGGTCCCATCCTTAGTCTCGGCAGTAGGACAGAAACACGGTGAGTCCACCTATTTCCAACTAATCACCTCCAAGAACAAGTTGGCCATCTGAGCGTTGCAGAACTGATCAGCAGGATGGTTCTTCAAAAACCAGATACCTTCTACTCTATGCAAATAAAGCAGCACATTTGGAGTCAGTGACCACTCCATAAACCAATAAAAGAACATTTTTAATTTTAATTCAACAAAGAAATCAGTTTTTTCAGAATCAAGATTTTGAGTTCAGAAAAAACATTTTCTCTTTAATGCATCTTCATCTTTTAATAAGTCAACATGTTTTTACAAGATTACATAGTAAAAATAAACAGTTGAACCCGTACATGTTCCAGGTATAACTGCATATTTGCAAGTTTATTTCAACATAGGGACAGAAATGGTGACAGTGAGGGTTGGATGACTGCAGCTATCGCATTAATATGTACTTAAACAAAAGTCCAGATGAGGAGCGGTACTATTGGGACCACAGCCACCGTATCCTTGGCCCAGTCTCACAGCTGGGCACTTACTTCAGGATAGTGTCTTCATTTGCTGTAACAAGACAGATGTTGAAGGATAAAGGACTACTCAGTGTGTAGTTGAAAGAAAACCATTAACAAACCAACTGATTGTGAGAATGACTGATTCACCCCTAAAAGCTTCTCCAGAGTCAAGGAATGGGTCTTGCATTTACCATATGTTCCCTTCTAAAAAATGCATAATGTTTGTCGGCCAAACCCTGGATAGCGTCATTAAGGACTAGTAGTTGTGAGTGCCATCAAGCTACCTTCTGCCAGCTGCTTGGCAATGCGCTTCTGCTCCTCACGAACCTTCTTTTCCTCCTCCTCGATCCTCCTCTCCTCAGCTGCGATAGGTTTCAGGTGGTCTGAATGGGAAAAAAACCCCATCATTATCACATAAAAAGTAGCCTGAATGTTATGTAATAATCATTAAAATACCTGAAAAATCTCTAACTATGTCTTAAATAAATGCTTAATATTCACTTTAAAGTACAGGAAGAAGGGAAAAACGGACCATATCGTCTTTTTCCGTAGATGATCCCAGCGATTAAGGCTGAATATCTTGCTGTCTGCAGAGGACACAAACACAGCCGTGAATCTCATACAAGTAAGAGAATGACCATAAAACGTTCGTTAAACAACGATAAAGGTGAAAAAATTTAACCTTAATGAGGGGTGACACTGCGACCGGAGGAGCCATCGTTAGTGTCTCAGCAGGCTAACAGTTAGCAGCAAAGGTCACTTTAGCGCAAGACTCTTCTTCTACACTGCTGTTAATGTAGTGCACGTCCTAATGGTCGAAACAGCGCCACCCTCCGGAGTGACGGGAAAGAGATTCAAAATATAGTTCGTTTTTTAAACGATTGAATCAAGAATCTCTTATTCTTACAATTTACGATGACCTCAAGTAATTGAGTAGAATAGTTTATTAAATTCATTTTCATATTCATTTATAGAGCCCATCTTACAATCAAAACAGTCTCTAGGAGTCGCTTCAAACATCTGATTTTAACTAATTGGGTACATTTCCGAATGGTGTGTTGCAGATTCTGGAGATTGTGACACCTAAAAACTGCTGTTTCTGACACTATACAGTATCAGCCCGTGTGCTGGAGAAGATCGACCAGTTGTGCAGTCAGATTTGCATGTGGGTCTGAGCCAAGAAGTGCTGAAGGCAAAAGTTTGTACATAATCATTAAAGAGGCTTTCAGTGTCGGAGGTTAATATATCAGATGTTACTAGTTTAATATTATCTTATGATATTTAGGAGTTACTGCTACTGACATTAGATTTTAAATTGTTGAGAGCTTTTTTAATTGTTGTCTCCAATTTCTGTTACATATGATAGTCTCTTAAATGTACCCAAACAGAAATTTAAGAGGAAGTTTTATGGCCTAAATGTGCATGTCAGTTCAAACCATTATTTAACATTATTTTACAGCCATTACAATTTCAAGATCAGAGAATATTATAAGGGAATATATTTTACGGGAGAAAATGATCTAATTTATAAGCTATAAAAGTAGAGGTTGATAATTTAAGCGAGCTTTCTAAACAGGGCATAATACAGAAATAAGATAACTGTAACACATGAGAAAGAAAGCCCAGCATAGTTCTGTTTTTAATTTTCCTAATATTGCTGTTTTACACAGTTCACTTCACTTTCAATCGGAAAACACCTACAGATTTGGTTTTTAGCAAATATAAGAACCAAACGGATGCTGAACAAAAACCATCACAGAAAAATCAAACTGTTATCTAATTGATTCACAGTCAATAAACCAACAATCAGATGGCCTCTTTATCTCAAATATGACTGCAGTTTGGACACATCAACAGTTTCCAATGGGCAGTGGCAGCTGGAATCTACAAGTTTCAAATGGACAAAAACAGTTTAATTTTCTTTAACCTTTTGCCCGCATTATCTCTTTGTAGATGGTTCTAGCAGACTGAATGACTGCATCCAATAAAAGTTCCAAGTTATGAGTAAATCTGATCAAAAAGTTACACAAAAGCACATTATCAACTAATAAGAAACATTTCAAGTTTGCATAAAAGTAAAAGTGAAATAACAAAGATCCACTATGAAGAGGTCAAAGCAGAAAATAAAAGTTACGGTTCCGAGGCAAAAAACAGGCAAAATTTAGGATTTACATGATTACATTTGACCTTTAGTTCAAAGGATTTTACAATCGATACATGTCGAATAAGGGTGCGGTGAAGGTGTCGGCCAGCAGGGATCACCGTTCTCTTTAGCACAGCTACAGATGAAATATATTGATATTTAAAATGTTCCAATCCTGGAAGAATAAAATCTTTGGGTTTGTGATTAGCCAGTGAGTGATATTTATAAAGATTGTTGGGTTGATTAAAACATGAGCCAATTATGAGGGTGTGAAGTGTGGACTTCATGTTAAATATTTATGCCCATATTTAGGACAAACGTGACTTTTCTGAACAGTGGAAATGTAACTTGTTGAAACACCATTCTAGAGCCACTATTTGTTCTCGCTCTGCTGTGATCTTACACAGTTGATCACTTCTTCTGTCCCTCTGAGCGCTGCTCATGGACAACATACAAAGCTAGCAGTCTAATGTGCTTTGCTAAACCTTTAAATTGTAAAGATCCCATGTGTTCATTTCCAACATGAAGGCAAACACACTAAAGCAGCTGAGTGCCAATGGTACCATATGAACTATTTTGATGACGAGTGGGACCAACGTTCCCATAAATAAGCTCTATACAAAGAAAGAATGCAGAGATGTCCCACATCCCCTCATTCTGTGTCCACCCACTTTGTCTCAGTCCTATCCGACCAGTAGAGGAGCTATTGCTCTGTATTGGTGACGATGGCGTAGATTATAACTCCAATAATGATGGCGCCGATGAACACGGCCACCACAGTTGCCACCACTTTCATCCTGTTGTTTTCTGTTCTTTTCTTCTGTTTCACCTGGTTGGCCTTCTTCTCGAAAGTTTTGCTCTGTGGGGGAAACACACAGATGTTCACATGCAAGTGGTTCATTGTTAAACTGTGGTCCTTAATGGGATCAACAAACAGCCCACCTTGAAACTCTACACCGTTCAACTAGAAGTTAGCAAAAAAGATCCAGAATTTCTCTTGAAAACGTTTCGCCTTCTATCCAGAAGGCTTCTTCAGTTCTGAAATCGCTGGGGAGAGAGCTTGAAAATATAGTTATATATATTTCAGAACTGAAGAAGCCTTCTGGATAGAAGGCGAAACGTTTTCAAGAGAAGAAACCCAGTCCAGTTGACAGAGAAAACTACCTTGGATACAATGACCTTGATGATTGAGAATCTACACAGACATCCTGAATTTGTTCTCTTTGGCAGAACTAAAACCAGTCAAACGATGCCAGTAAGAGGGAGCCACATTTAAATTAAGCTGTTTGACCAAAGCAATCAGTTGAAGCAGCTAATGTGCTGATCAGAGGGCAGCACCACATTGGTCTACTATAATAATTCAGCCACCATCGTGTCATTGGAGCTGCTTTAAAAATAGCAGCTGATGCCGGAGCAGCAAACTGCTCAACATGGGAGCGACACGACCTGCCTGCTGACCCCAGAACGGACATGTGCCTGCTGGCATGTCCTGGACTCCCTCAGCCGTACCCGGGACACCAGCTTACTTTATTCATCTTAGGGAACAATAGGAAATGCCTCTCTAAAAATAGTACCATCAAACACAATCAGGATGTAAATTGTACATTTGTTTTCCTGAGCAGCTCCACCTAAGGAGTATTTATAGTTCTGAATATGACGTTTCCTGCCCCAGATGTCTGTAGGTTAATCAGCCCCTGTTGGAGCTGCAGCTCCATCACAGCAGCTTACCTTTGCCAGCAGCTGATCAGCTCGATCCTCCAGGTCATCCAGTTTGCCAGATCTCTCGTCAGCTTTATTCAGGTTCTCCAGCATGATGACCTTCACCTCCTCCACCTCCTCCTGCCTCTGCTGCAGGCGACTCTTCCCATTCTCCTGCCCAACAACACGGCGCCATCAAAATGACCCAAACACATGGAAGAACTTAGATTCTTGATTGTGACAGCCTAATGTGGCTTCAGGTTAACGTAAGATGTTTGGACGTCATCTGGAAAATCCTCCTCACAGAGGACCAGAAAATTAGCAAAATCTGGAGGAAAAGCACTTCCTGTTATAAAAGATTGTGGTCAATTTTAGCTTGACAGCTGCTGCTGCACAGTCTTGCTTCACAATCGTGTCATCACCAACAGTTAACAAGCACCGTTTAAACTGGTTTGTCCAGTTTTAACACAACCATCAAAAACACTATAAACTCCTGTTTGCCTGTGAGAATGAAAGATTTCTTTGTTGAGTCGCTGCATTTAGAGTTTCTCCCCACACGTGTCTGATACAGATCTGCCTTTATGGCTTTTTGATAAAGGCAGCCGACACACTTCCTGCTGGGGTTTGTGTTGAATCAACACTGAACCAGACAGACATCCATTAGTTGAAGTAACGTACTTCTCAAATGAGCCTCTCAGAAGTGAAGGTGAGCCGCTATTTAGAAGGGTTAATTTCAGATGTGCGGGGCTGTATACTCACTTCTTCATGATGCTATTTCACTTTTAGTTTGGTTTTGCTGCGGACTGAGTGTCTCTGGTTGGTAACATGAGCAGGGACCGTTTGCCCCCCCCCCCAGCACATCAAAAACAGGTTACAACCAGACTGGATGGCTGCTTATTAACTAAAAGGAGCAGCAAGAGCTTCTTTCCACCTATCTGATAAATTTCCATGTAACAACAGTTGTGGAGCAGGATGTTCACAGTTCACATTAACCTCCAGGTTAGGAGTGTCCTGACAGGTCTCCTTCACCTTGACCCCATGAGCCACGCAAGGAAGCTGCCATCTCAAGAGTCGACAGGAAGAGGAAACCAACAGAAAGAACAAAACAGCTTTTTCTTCTCTGAACCTTTTAAAACTGCAGCTCAGACATAAATTCATGTGAAACAGTTTTTATGCCCGCACCGCCTCAGAAGGACACATATCTCAGTTGTGGCCCCCAAACGTGTGTTTGAACAATAGTCGTGTTTAAAATTCCACCCATGGAGTCTAGAACACAGGAACTGTTGCCCATTGCAGTTCCCCTCCTTGTTTCCTTCCTTCTCTCCCTCTCTCTCCTTCTGCCAGCATTCTTATACCTGGCATATCCATGGAAACCACACCCACATCATATAATAACAAGGTCATTAAAGCATTGCCTCACGTTTGTCCAGTTCAAACAGAAGAATCTTCTGTTTTTAATGAGCTACGTTGATTCACATGAATTGAAGGCTGACATGTAGATTCCTGATTGTGACTGAAGCCAAAACTGCATTCTTGATTCAGGACTTCAGCTAAAAAGATGTCAGCAAAGCTGTGAAACAATTCTTTTATTTGCTGCACTTTTTTCTGCTGTAGTGCTTTTAAACCATATCAACAGTGCAGACTGACTCTGACTGCTTAAAAGACTGATAATATATTACATGCACATTACTTGCAGAACTTGTCTTTTGTCTGTTTGTACAAGAGGACAACAAAACAATAAGATAAAATACATTTCCATGTGCTTCCATTACTAAACTCTTAGGTCATGAGCGTTTTTTGTTGTTGTGTTTCTGTTCTGTTTGTAACATTGTGCCATTGTGCATGTTTATTGTTTAAAATCTTATTATTCAGCAAAATATCAGGCAACATAAGTTTTACAGACAGCAAATGGATTTAATTTGAGTTCTCCTTTAACTCTGAATACGGTACATTACTTGTAGTAAAAAACAAAACAAAAACAACAGTATTATTTTGGACTCAACACTTAAGTACCCTAAAATACATTTTTTCTAGAAGAAACGCTTGCGTGTTGAGCCTATAAAGACACACTTTATGATCGGTCTAGTAAATATTAACTTTGTTCTGTCTCACCATGTCTGTCGTCTGTTTATGTCCCGTCTGTTACCGGATCTTCAGCATCTAAAGTGTAATTCAGCAGAGCTGCGGGTTCTGACCGGGTTCTCAACGCCTGTTTTAATCTCTTTTCTTCTTCTACTGTCACTTTCACTTCTCGTGAGCAGCGCTCGGTCCACAGCTCTAGACAGCCAGGTTATGGTGCGTTCAAGTGATTCCCGAAAAAAATAATACTGTGAGAAAACGAGTGACGACACAAGCATGCCACACCGCGGAAGTGAGATCACGTGATCAGAGGTCCCGCCCGTCTGGACATGTTATCGAATATCAAGAGACAAGAGACTTAAACTACGAAATAGCGCCAGTGGTTCATATTTAGTCATGTTTTTTTTTTGTTTTTGTTTTTTTTGCTTCGCTTTCATTATTCCTCACATTTAGCAACGTGTCGGTTTACTTTTTACTTGACATCATTTCTTGCTCGGTGCCTTATTTATTTATTGGGTTATTAATTAATCTATATTATTTAAATGATATAAACAAGAACAATATAAATCGGTCGGTCCATATACACGTTAAATTCACATCTTATTAAACTAAATTCACTTTCTTCTAATCAAACAACATTTGTTGACTCTTGTCTTGTTGGGGTGAAGGAAATGTCATGGTTGTGTTATTAGCTATAAAATAACAAAACTGTTCTGAAGTGGGGGGACTGTCTGCTGAGGACAGACAGAAGCTGCTGCATGAATATGTGTGCACCAACTCAGATGCTGCGTTCATCATATATCCTAGATGAAAGGATGTAAAGACAGCAGCTCTAATAATTCACCAAAAAGGAGTTTTGTGTCACCGTCAGGTTTGCAGAATAAACGGCCCTGCAACTCGATGTTTACAGGCTTTTACAGTTGACTGTATCAGACCCTCAGGGTTCAGGTATTATGATATATGAGTTAATGTGGTGACATGATAATGCTCTATTATCATAGAAGAGTATTGTTGTTGTGGGGTAGTTCATATTCAGAGTATACTGAAATGGAACAGGGTGGTACTGCAACGTCACAAAGTACATAATGTTGTGTAGTTATTTATTATATTAACAACACAGGTCTGTTTGCTGCACATAGTACAGTTCTAGTATTCTGCTTCCTGCTGACACTTCCTGCTTCTATCATGGATTGGTGAGGCCGGAACAAATGAATTGTCACTAAACCTAAATTACTGCAGTGTCATGGTGTACTTCAGCTCCTGCAGTACTTTGACACACTGAGGAGCAGCTCTGATGGTCATTTCCCAGTCAGGTCATGGCTCAACAGGCTCTTCTTCTGGGAAATGCTGAAGCAACACAAAGGCCACATTCAGTGACATCCATCACATCATTGTCTCAGCCTCATGCCCGGACCACACACTCACATCCACATGACCTCAATGGTTCGCGTTCCCAGCGCTGTTGCCAACAAAACTGAGCTTTCAGAGGCTTTTCTCTGCTAGTCTGGCGGTCAGAGATGTGCCAAATCCACCACAGCTTTATTTCTGACTCACGACCTGTTGACAAAACAGTGGAAAACTATCCTTAATCAGGATACATGTCAGAACCTGTTGGATTAGTTTCCTGCAGAATGGAACATGTCAGCTGTGGATTGTGGGCATTTCCCTTACAGTGAAAAAGGAAGCGAAAAATATTTAAGTTATTTAAAAGTCTTGTCTATCCACAACAGATGTGCGCAGACACGCCTCAGCAGCTGCCTTCACGTGTCCGCTGTGCCCACATTTGAAGTCCCCAAACGCACCACGACCACAGTGGCTCTTGTGTCTGTGGCGTTCATGAACATTGGGAACATCCATAAGTAAACGAGGTTGACTCATCGTCACCTGTTATGGTAAACTCGTCGGTGTCTCTGGCGTCATCTAGTGTCGGTTTTTTATGTATACATTTATATTTCTTTCTTTATCTGTCAGCTAGGCTAGGCTTGTTTTATTCTGTTCGTGCTGAACCTCTGGTGTTTCATTAACATCTCTTAGTAAACTGGAGTAGATTTTATTCACAATGGGAATTCTCGTCCATTTGCACTGAGATAAAGATTCTGGATGGCTGCAACTGATCCAGCTCAGCTGCTGGTCTGGGGTCAGAAATGTGGGTCCCTCACTGAGGACCACTGCTGTTTTTACTGAATTTACTGGATGTGAAGTGACAGATTACAGCATGGTGCCTGTTTTGTGTCAAAACAGCTTCACACTGAGCAAAAACTGCAATCGACAAACATATAATTACAAAAACAAAATTATAAAAACAAAGGAGAGGAGAGGAGAGGAGAGGAGAGGAGAGGAGAGGAGAGGAGAGGAGAGGAGAGGAGAGGAGAGGAAGGGAGGGGAGGGGAGGGGAGGGGAGGGGAGAGGAGAGGAGAGGAGAGGAGAGGAGAGGAGAGGAGAGGAGAGGAGAGGAGAGGAGAGGAGAGGAGAGGAGAGGAGAGCAACCATGACCCAGCAGGGTGAGAGAGGCCTGTCGGGTGATCATGTTTCTGCAGCCTTGGCTGCTCGCAATGTTAATGAGCAGAAACTGTTCCATAAATGTGAGGAACTGCTTGTGAAATTAAGTGGAGTCTGTGGTGAAGACACAGATGGGGAACTTCTGTGTTCTCATTATGATACTTCGGTTGTATTCTAAAAAGTCTGCAATTTATTCTAAGCGGAACCAACAGTTGTGTTGCCTCAAGGGAACGGTAAATCTGTACAGGCTGGTTTATGTTAGGTTGTTGTCATTTGTAAAGCTTTATGATCTTCTTAACACTTTTGTGATATTAAATGTCAGAGAAAATGTGTCCACAAAGAAAATAAATAACATTCATTAACATCATTTTTCTGTCCTGTTTCCGTGTGAACCAAATGACAGAGTAATTTATTTTATGAGAACCATTTCAAACCAGAAATTGTCTCCATTAGACATTTTTAGAATTCTGAACATATAATTTTAATGTGTTCTGAAATATGACTGACCTGCTGCAGCCTGCATTGAGCATTAAGCAGACCATTTGGGACAGAATAAAGAAGAGTGTCAAGCCAGAATAAGAATCTAATACACCTACTTTAAGCATGACTAATAGAGTCAAAAGTACAGGGAAGGACACGTAAGACAAATACATTTTGACAGTAGGGCCTGTTGGTCAACAACAGTTCAGCGGGGGGAGCCAGAGAGGCGCCCATCACTTTCAGCTGATTGGCTGAGAGTGAATTAATTAAAACACTGAAAACTTATAAAGTTCAATGATGATGTTATCAACTGATTATAAAGATTACAAGACAACAAGAACAGCCTCCTTGACTTACACTTTAAAATTGTTTTTGTTTATGTAAGATTATATAATTTATTACACGCTTATTGAAATCACAGCGGAAAATGGTCGATAATTCACTCAGTTAAAGAAAACATCTACTCTGGATTAAGCTCCGTTGGTTAACCTTGTAGTTTTTAATAATGCAATCAAACCTTTACCAAAATAGAATGTTTATAATCAAACATTTTTGTTCCCGATGAACACTGTTCTAGATTTGGCAATGAATAACGGCAACGTAATAAGAAATTCTACTGCTCGAAATGACCACAGAGTGTGTTCCGAGTGCAGATCAAAGGCTCGGTGACCGGAAAAACTTGTTGATTCTACTTCCGGTTCAAATGTAGTCGAAAGGGTTTCCTAGGCAACCGTAATATGTTTTAGACACAACTGAACAGGTTAAAATGCAGTGTCAAATTATTGTACAGCATCCGTAAAAGTTTAAACGGTAAGTGAATTTTCACATTGTTACTTTCGCCCACTTTTTAAGAAAATCCCCAAACTTTTGATTGCGACCATATTGCGACCTTATATCTATAACTGATAAACGTATAATTTGCACCCCCCCAAAATTATTCAATTTTTAATTACAGTCCACATCCAAGTAAATTATAAACCACGCTTATTGATTTTTAAAAAAACAAAAAACAAAAAAAACCCGAATTTGTTTAAACTTTATGAAACTAAAAACCTGCTATGTTCAGTATTTCCCACCATAGATGTGTATTCCAGAACTTGAAGTACTAAAATGGAAGGGGGGTCCCCTAAGTCCCTCTCACAGGTAAAGCCTAGTTTAGATTTTTACTGTAATAATTTCTGGGCCTCTTCATGAATTCCCAGTACAAAGACGATCCCAGCATAATGCCTTTTTCTAACTCAATTATTTTGTTGCAAAGTTTGGTAACTAGTTCTGCTAGTCACACGTTCACAAGAAAAACGAAAACATATGGCTTCACTAAGACTGGTGGCTCTGACCTTTCTATGCTTCAGCAACAATGTCCAAGAAATATTTCTGCAAATTTGTGGCCTAAAATAAATGAAGGGAAAAAGCTCCAGTCATATTTACCATTATTCAAACCTGACCTCATGCAGCATAGGAACAAAGTAAAGTCTAAGGATAGAAGCTTCAAATTATAACCTTTCTATGATAAAAGGTCAAAGGAGCTTTTATACAAAGCCACATACTATATTACAGCTATGTTCCATTTTATTACAACTGCCCACTGTATCTATTGTATCAATTAACTTCAACCGCAATCAGCAACTATGGAAATAAATCCAAAATATAAGGTGAGATAACAGTCATAATTTCTGTGGAATCACCCGTAACTATTATTATTGTAAACTTCTCCTAAAAAGACTGAAATATATATATATATATATATATATATATATATATATATATATATGTGTGTGTGTGTGTGTGTGTGTGTGTGTGTGTGTGCGTGTGTGTGTGTGTGTGTGTGTACACTGCTCAAAAAAATTAGGGGAACACTTTTTAATCAGTCAAACGTCTGGGATATTGATCTGTCAGTTAAGTAGCAGAGGGGGTTGTTAATCAGTTTCTGCTGCTTTGTTGTTAATGAAATCAACAACAGGTGCATCAGAGGGGCAATAATGAGATGGCCCCCAAAACAGGAATGGCTTTCCAGGTTGCGGCCACTGATACTTTTTTCCCTCCTCATCTCTTTTGGCTGATTTTTTACTGTCTGACTTTCTACTGCTGTAGTTATTCATTTGGCTTGGATCAACATCACTGTTGATAGCATGGTGCAGTACCTGGATGCTACAGAGGATGCACAAGTAGTCCAACTCCAACATCGCTGTTGATAGCATGGTGCAGTACCTGGATGCTACAGAGGATGCACAAGTAGTCCATCTCCTCCATCGCTGTTGATAGCATGGTGCAGTACCTGGATGCTACAGAGGATGCACAAGTAGTCCAACTCCTCCAGGATGGCACATCAATACGTGCTGTTGCAAGGTTTGCTCTGTCTCCCAGCACAGTCTCAAGAGCATGGAGGAGATTCCAGGAGACAGGTAGTTACTCCAGGAGAGCTCGACAGGGCTGTAGAAGGTCCTTAAACCCTCAGCAGGATCGGTATCGGCTCCTTTGTGCAAGGAGGAACAGGATGAGCACTGCCAGAGCCCTACAAAATGACCTCCAGCAGGCCACTGGTGTGAATGTTTCTGACCAAACAATCAGAAACAAGCTCCATGAGGGTGGCCTGAGGGCCCGACATCCTGTAGTGGGCCCTGTGCTCACTGCCCGGCACCATAGAGCTCGATTGGAATTTGCCGTAGACCACCAGAATTGGCAACTACGCCACTGGCGCCCTGTGCTCTTCACCGATGACAGCAGGTTCAACCTGAGCACATGCGACAAACGTGAAAGGTTCTGGAGATGCCTTGGAGACCGTTATGCTGCCTGCAACATCATTCAGCATGACCGGTTTGGTGGTGGGTCAGTGATGGTCTGGGGAGGCATATCCCTGGAAGGACGTACAGACAGCTACAGGTTAGATAATGGCACCCTGAATGCTATTAGGTATCAGGATGAAATCCTTGGACCCACTGTCAGAACCTACGCTGGTGCAGTGGGACCTGGGTTCCTCCTGGTCCAAGACAATGCCTGACCTCATGTGGCTAGAGTATGCAGGTAGTTCCTGGAGGATGAAGGAATTGATACCATTGACTGGCCCCCACGTTCACCTGACCTAAACCCAATAGAACACCTCTGGGACATATGTGGTATCATTTTGTTACTAATACATCACCTACTTTTTATCAGGAAAGATATTCAAGATCATTTTCCCCCCGTTTAGATCTGATGTGTTTTCGAAGTGTTCCTCTAATTTTTTTGAGCAGTGTATATAAAAAAAAATCTCTTCCTCACCCTCCTGGGCGGTGCCTCTTTCCATCAAACTCGGGTCCTCTCCTTTCTGATGTTGCTATCACTTGGGATTGCTACATCTATCACCACCACTGTCTTCTGGTGTTTATCTACCACCACTATGTCAGGCTGATTGGCCACCACTGTCTTGTCAGTCTAGATCTGGAAGTCCCACAGGATCTTGGCCTGCTTCTTCTCCAGCACTTTTGGGGGTGTCTCCCACCTGGACCCTGGGATCTCCAGTCCATACTTAGTGCAGATGTTCCTGTACACTATGCCAGCCACCTGGTTATGGCGCTCCATGTATGCTTTGCCTGCCAACATCTTGCACCCTGCTGTGATATGTTGGACTGTCTCAGGGGCGTCTCCACACAGCCTACACCTGGGGTCTTGTCTGGTATGGTAGACCCTGGCCTCTATTTCTCAGGTGTTCAGGGCCTGTTCTTGTGCAGCCATGGGTAGTGCCTCTGAGCTGTCTTTCAGTCTGGCCTTTTCCAGCCACTGGTAGGTTTTCTCGATATCGGCCACTTCCTCAATTTGTCAGTGATACGTACCATGCAGGGGCTTATCCTTCCATGATAGCCCCTCAGGCTCCTCCTCCTTGGTGGGCTTTTGTTGTCTGAGGCATTCGCTCAGCAGCCGGTCAGTGGGGGCCATCTTCTTGATGTACTCTCGGAGGCTTTTTGTTTCCTCCTGGACAGTAGTTTGGACACTTACTATTACTCGCCCCCCTTCCTTTCGCTCCTTGTACATCTTCAGAATGCTGGACTCAGGGTGAAACCCTCCATGCATGGTGAGGAGCTTCCTTATCTTGATGTCAGTGGCTTGTATCTCTTCCAGCGGCCAAGGTATTATGCCAGCAGGGTATCTGATTACTGGCAGGGTGTAGGTGTTTATGGCCTGGATCTTATGCTTACCATTCAGCTGACTTTTCAGGATTTGCCTTAACCTCTATAGGTATTTAGCTGTGGCTGACCTCCTAGCTGCCTCCTCATGGTTACCATTTGCCTGCAGGATCTCTAGGTATTTGTAGCTATCCTACACATCTGTGATGTTCCCTTCAGGTAGTTCAACCCCATCAGTTGTGATCACCTTTTCTCTTCTCCTTGATATATGCTGCATCTGATGCTGACCCATGAGTCATAGGCTTTCTTGTAATCAATCCAGGCAGTGCACAGGTTGGTATGCCGTGTCATACAGTCCTGGGCGATTGCCTTGTTGACCAATAGCTGGTGCTTGTCACCTTTGGTGTTGTTGCCTATGTCTTTCTGCGGTCTGCTCATGTATTGATCCATGTGCCTGCTGATCTTAGTCGCTATGATGCCTGATAGGAGCTTCCATGTGGTGCTGAGGCAAGTTATGGGCCTCAGGTCCGGCCCTGGGTTAGCCACTCTGGGTGGTTCCCTGATGTTAAAAGCTGGTTCATCCGTACTACCAGGCGTTCATAGAGTGCAGTCAGCTTCTTAAGCCAGTAGCCGTGGATCTTATTGGGCCCTGGTGCTATCCAGCTCTTCATGTTGGACACTCTTGTTTGGATGTCTGCTAAGGTGATGACTACTGGGTCTTGTTCTGGAAGTTGGCTGTGCTCTGACTGTAAGTCTTGTAGCCATTGTGTTGCATTAGTGTTGTGTGTTGCCCCTTTCTCCCAAATACTCTTCCAGTATTGTTCAGTCTAAGCCCTTGGTGGGTCTGTTGTCATCTTTCTGGGTTTGACACACACACACACACACACACACATATATATATATTTATTTTTTTTGTTTTTCCTTTTCAGGTTACAGAGATGAGTAAGTATCCTAAAAAGGATCTTAAAAAGAAAGAAGCAGAGAAGATGGAGGTGTCAGAAGCAGAGATTAAGGGGGAAGACTACCGGTACCTGTTTTCTACAGAGGAACTGACTGAGAGTGAGAAAAGGCAGTTGAACAAACGGACCGTTAGAGAACTGGCAAAAGATTCTACAAAGGCTGCTGCCAAGGAAGATGAAGAGAGGAAGAACAGATGTCACATGCCGGAAGAAAAGATAAGGAAGGTGAGTGAGAGGTGTCACATAATTGATAGATTTTTCAATCGATTGAACCCTGTTCTGACAAGCCCACACACTAGACAGAGCGAGAGAGAGGTGGATTTTGTGTAACTTAATCAATGAATCAATACATTTTTGTTTTTCTTTTTTTACCTTCTGTCATTGAATAACCAGTTATGTTGTTCTCTCCCCTCTTTTCATTTTAACCCCTCATTTGCCCCAACATTTGTCTGCCCTAACCCTTAACCCTTAACTCTTAACCCTATCTCTAAAATGAACCCTTATCCCTTAACCCTAACACTAACCCTAATCCTTAACTATTGACCCTAACCCTTAACTCTAACCCTAACCCTTAACCCCTAATCCTAACTCTTATCCCTTAACTAACCCCTAACTCTAACTGTAACCCTAACCCTAAACCTTATCCCTTAACACTAACACTAACCCTAACCCTTATCCCTTAATCCTAACCTTAACTCTAATGCTAACCCCTAACCCTAACCCTAACTCCTAACCCTAACCCTTATCCCATAACACTAACACTAACCCTAACCCTAACTCCTAACCCTAACCCTTATCCCATAACACTAACACTAACCCTAACCCTGACCCTACACCCTAAACCCTTACCCCTATCCCTAACCCTTAACTTTAACTCTAATCCAAATCCCTAACTCTTAACCCTTTCCTATAACCCTAACCCCCAACCCCTAACTCCTAACCCTAGCTGTTGAAGCGCTGTGTTATTCTTCCTGGTCTAAATGAAGCGTTGTGGACAGCAGAGAATCACAAAGCTTTGGATGAGTTTATTATGGACACCACAATCACAACGCTGCTGGTTTACATGGACAGTGATGGAAGGCTGCAGGTGGCCTCTTCTGCTCCGTTACTGGTATGGAAGACATATTTATTTCATATTTGGCACATTCTTGTCTGATAGATATTAATGAATGTGTTTGTGAGATTTTATTTGGAGTAATAAAATATGTGGAGTATTGTTTCAATATAAATTAAGTCTGTTTAATTGTAGTTGATGCAAACATTCAAGTGATATTCCGTTTGCTAATTTCTTAGAAAAAGTTTATTTAGCTGTAAAGTTATACTTGATTCCTTCAGGTTCTGGAGCACCTGTTCTACTTTATTCGCCATCCTGGAGCCATGATTACAGATAAGAGCTTTAACAAAGTTGTGCAGTGTGGGAGTGTCCGCGGTGAGCCAGTCAAGAGGTTTCTTCAAGACCTGACTTGGTTGCATGCTCCAGCTGTTGCCCTCAGCACCTTCTGGGACAAGAGCAAGAAGGACCAGCATCACCAGCACATGCATGACTTCCTCACATTTCTCTCAGGTGTGTGTCTCAGAAAAGAACAGTTGGTTTAGTAAAACCTAACTGTGTGACAGTGTTCCATCTTGGTGTCTTGGGTTCTCTGCCTTGAACACTGTTTATGCTCTGAAGACAAAGACCAATTTTGCAACATCTAAAATTTCCCTTATTTCTATCTGCATTTTTGAAAAGATGAAGCATATGAGGAGGATGGAAGGACAGTTATGAATATCCCAGTAGAATGTCTACAGTTGAGCCCAGAGGAGGCCAGCAAGGACAAGCAGCTTGTGGAGAGGCTGGAGGGTGAGTTTACTGTGTTCACACATTCTTCTAATTTTCAGATGCACCTTTATAAGGTTGTTGGTGTTAGGAGTAGGTTTTTTCCTGGACCCAAAAGCAGATCAAACACAGTGGGAGCAATGTCCAACACCAAAATTTTTATTCAACGGTCAGTTCAAAAGTCTTCCTGGACTGCAGGAGAAGCACTCATCCAGTCTTCCGGGGTGCACAGAGAGGTCCAGAGCGAAGTAAACTCGAGAGTCTGCTCCTGCGCTTTCTTCCCTCCCTCCAGCAGGGCGGTATGGAGACCTTGAACAGGCAGGGGGAAGCGTTACTACGAGTTCTAACAAACATGAAGAAACAGGAATCAGCTCTACCATGGAAACACGATAGCTCTCCGACGCTGGCAGACAGGTGCTCCGTCCTTAAATAGGTGGCTGATGGAGATTGCTGACAGGTGCATCCGGCTCCTCCACGCCCCCTGCAGGAAGAAGCAAGCAGGACCACAACACACGACCCGGAACCGTGGACCCCAGTAGTTGGTTTACATCTCCAATCATAGTTATTTTTTCCCTTTTTGCCTCTTCCCAGTTTTATTTTTTTTTCCATCATCACAAGTGCTGTGATGAAACTTAATTTATCAATCAATCAATCTTTAACAATCAAAATTGTTTCTAGGCGCTTTACAGAATCCCAGGGCCTGACCCCCAACAAGCAACAGTGGCAAGGAAAAACTCCCCTTTAACAGGAAGAAACCTAGAGAGAGAGGAGAAGGGGGAGGACAGGTAGAGGAAAGAATAGAGAGGAGAGGAGAGGAGAGGAGAGGAGAGGAGAGGAGAGGAGAGGAGAGGAGAGGAGAGGAGAGGAGAGGAGAGGAGACCATTTCCTGGTGGGGTGACAGAAGCCTGTCAGGTGATCATGTTTCTGGACCCCGGCAGCCTCGGCCTATAGCAGCATAGCTAAGATGTTAACCTAATGATTAGATGACCCCCTAAGTATGATAAGTTGTCTGTCTATGATAGTAACTGGGACTACGGAATTAGTGACAATAAGTCTAATCTTAAAAGTAGAGATGGAGTCAGCCTCCCATACCTGGACAGGAAGCTGCAGCATTTTGGATCAGCTGGAGGCTTCTTAAAGAGTTGTTTGGACACCCTGATAATAACGAATTACAATAGCCCAGCCTGGAAGTAACAAATGCATGGACTAACATTTCAGCATCATGCCACGTCAGTAGTTTCCTGATCTTTGTGATGTTCCTCAGGTGAAAAAAGGCACTTCTAGAGACTATTTTGATGTGTGAGTTAAAGGACAAATTTTGGTCAAAAGTTACTCCAAGATTCTTCACAGAGAGACTAGATGCTAAGGAGATACCATCTGGTGATAATGTGATCTAACCTATCCCTGAGAGGTTCAGGACCAAACACCATGACCTCAGTTTTTCCTGAGTTAAGGAGAAATTTGAAGACATCCAAGACTTTATGTCTTTAAGACAGGCCTGAAGCTTCGCTAACTGCTCTGTCTCCTCTGGTTTCATGGATAGATATAGCTGAGTGTCGTCAGCACAACAGTGAAAATTTATTCCATGCTGCTGAATAATGTTTCCTAAGGGAAGCATGTAAAAGGTGAAAAAGATTGGTCCAAGTACAGAACCTTGTGGAACTCCATGGCTAACCCTACTGTATGAAGAGGGAACGCCATGGACATGAGCAAACTGGTATATATCTCATAAATATGATCTAAACCAGTCTAGTGCTGTCCCTTTAATACCAATCATATGTTCGAGTCTCTGTAACAGGATGCTCTGATCAACTGTATCAAAAGCAGCATTGAGGTCCAGCAGAACCAGCATAGAAACCAGTCCATGATCTGAAGCTATAAGAAGATCATTAGTAACTTTAATAAGTGCTTTTTCTGTCCTGTGGTGAGCTCTAAAGCCTGACTGAAACATCTCAAACAGGCTGTTTCTCTGCAGGTGCTCCAGTAACTGAGTCACCACCACCTTCTCAAGAATTTTAGAGATAAAAGGAAGTTTGGATATTGGCCTATAATTTGCTAATACATCAGGATCCAGTGATGGTTTTTTAAGCAATGGCTTAATCACTGCCACCATGTCGGACCGGGGTACCTTTCACTAATTAACAGCAATTAATCTTGTACTTGGATTTCTGAATTTGCAAAAACGCCTCAGAAATGTATATAGAGGTGAAGGAGTTTAAGGGCTCATTAGAGACCCTGTATGTTCCCAAAGTCAGCACATCTGGATATGGTCCAGTTGTTGGGATGGCCTGGTTAGCTTTTTCTCTGATAGCTAGAACTGTATCAGTAAAGAAGCTCATGAAGTCTTCACCACTAAGGAAAGAAGGGATACGTGGATCTAAAAAACTGTGACTCTTGGTTAATCTGGCCACAGTGCTGAAAAGAAACCTGGGGTTGTTCTTGTTTTCTTCAATTGAAGAAAAATAAGCTGTTCTAGCCTCATGAAGGGCCTTTTTGTAAACTGCCAGACAGTCTTTCCAGGCTAAATGGTAGCTACCTATTTTACAAGAATACCACTTCCTTTCTAGTCTTTGCACTTTCTGCTTGAGGGTCCTAATGTGTGAATTATACCAGGGGGCACACCTCCTCTGATTTACTATTTTCTTTATCAGGGGGGCAACAGAATCAAGCGTGATTCTCAGTGAGGTTGCTGCACCTTCACCAATAGAGTCAACCTCTGCAGGGCTAAGATTATAATGATTGATTCCCGGAGAAGCACTTGGTGGTCCTGGGATAAGCACAGGGATCACTTCCTTAAACTTATCAACAGCATTAGACACCTGCTATAGCAAGATTGTGTTCTGAGTATAGAAGAATCCTTAATCATAAATGTAAAAGTGATCAAAGAATGGTCTGACAAGAGTGGGTTCTGAGGGAACACTGACACATGTTCTACCTCAACACCGTAAGTCAGAACTAGATCAAGGGTGTGGTTGAAGCTATGAGTTGGTTGGTTTATCTGTTAAAGGAAACCAACTGACTCAAGTTAAGAAATGAAGCCATTTCTAAAGCTGTCATTTATGACATCTACATGGATATTAAAGTCTCCAATAATAATGACTTTATCTGCTCTGAGGACCAAGTCAGATAAGAAATCAGAGAACTCAGATAGGAACTCTGAATGTGGTCCAGCAAGGGGCTGATATACAACTACAAACAAAAGTGGCTTTTCTGCCTTCCAGTTCAGATGGGTGATGCCAAGAGTCAAGCTTTCAAATGAATTGGAACCATGTTTTGGTCTAGGATTAATTAATAACTTGGAGTGATAGATTGCTGCCACTCCCCCTCCTCGACCAGTGCCACAAGGAATATGATAGTTATGATGGGTAGGAGGAGTAGATATATTTAAGCTAACATACTCCTGGATGAGGGTTCTATGGAAGCAGCAGAGAGGTGTTTAAGACTACAACTCTGCATCCTGGTCTGAACCCTGGTTTGTCAGGTCACTTTTATGTACATTTAGTTATTTTATTCTACATTTCTTCTGTTTTCATTGCTTCTAAAGGAAAAAAACAGATAAAGTAACTAGTATGTCACAAAATTCAGTGGAAAAGGAGAAAATGCCATTTCATAAAAGCTAGGAGTTCAAAATTTCCACTACAAATGCTGAAAGAAGTGCACACATCTTCACAGATCTATTCTGGTCATGTTCAGTATTCCAGGAAACACAATTTTTCAGTTTACAGAAGCTTTTTGAGGTGCATCTGCAACTAGTTGCTGACATATTTTTCATAATTTCAGCTGCTATGATCCACTGGACAGACCAGGTAAAGGAAGCACTGACGGACCACAAGCCTGGTCCGTCAGTGCTGAAGAAAGGTTGGGGCCCACTGCAAGAACTGAACTTGTGGAAGAGTCGCTCCACCAAACTGTTGGACATCGACAAGCAGCTGCATAGTCCAGAGGTCAAACATGTGCTGAGCATCCTGCTGATTTTCAAGTCTGCTTATGTTCAGCGCTTTCTCAGGCTGACAAAGGAAATCCAGGTAGGAATAATGTGAAATGAATGAAGCAGGACAGTTTTGCAACAGATGCACAATACAGATTCAGATTCAGATTCCTTTATTTGTCCCACAACGGGGAAATTTACAGTGCAACAGCAGCAAAAACACGCAGAGAAAAAAATGAAATAAGAACAGAAAATATATAAAAAAGAATATATATAAATATAATAATCCAAGATAAGTGGACACATCAGCCTTTTGTATACTGTATTTGTACATAGTACAGAGAGTGTATACCATATACATATTAGAATATATAATATTCAGTGTGTGCAGAATGGTTGAAATGCTATTAGAGAATTGTAATTTTATTGTGTGAGTCCAGTGGTAAAAGCAGTTATTTATTTATGTCTACTAGTCTGCAGACTAGCGGGCATTATGTTTATTGTGCAGTCTGACAGCAGCCGGCAGGAAAATCTGCGATACCTCTCCTTCACACAGCGAGGGGGGAGCAGCCGCTCACTGAAGGAGCTGCCCAGTGCTGTCAGGGTGTCCTGTAGGGGGTGGGACATGTTGTTCAACATGGATGACAGCTTAGCCATCATCCTCCCGTTTCCCACCACCTCCACTGAGTCCAGGGGACATCCCAGGACAGAGCTGGCCCTCCTTACCAGTCTGTCTATCCTCCTCCTGTCCCTGTCCGTGATGCTGCTGGACCAGCAGACGATTCCATAAAAGATGGCTGAGCCCACCCTAGAGTCATAGAAAGTCCTCAGGAGTGATCCCTGCAGAGACCTCAGCCTTCTGAGCAGGAACAGTCTGCTATTGCCTTTCTTGACAAGGGTGTCTGTGTTGTGTGTCCAGTCCAGGTTATTGTTTAGGTTAACACCTAGTTACTTATACGACTTCACAGCATCAATGTCCGTTCCCAGGATGTTCACTGGTGCAAGCGGGGGGTTGTTACACACCACTAGCTCCTTGGTTTTACTGGTGTTGATCTGGAGGTTATTCCGCAGGCTCCAGTCCACAAAGTCCTGAATAAGTTCTCTGTACTTCCCATTGAAGCCCTTCACCCTCACAAACTGTGGTCTTTTTATGAGGTAGTCCAAAATCCATGTTGTGAGGTGGATGAGAGAAGCGCCGTACAGTCCTGGTGGGTACGGTGTTCTCCAGACAAAAATTAATATCGTCAGTGATGCAGTGGGTGAGATTGTTGTAAGATTGCTAGACTTTTCATCATTTCATCATATATTTATTATCATTACTTTGAAAAACTGGGACGTGATTTCCTATCCAACCTGAGAACTAGAACCTTATTCCCATCTTCTAAGACCCCAAACCCTGATCCCAAACCTCAAGTCTCCTACAGAGTTCTTTAGTGAGAAAGGCTTCAGAAGCCAAAAGATTAATGTTTGATTTCTTTGCATTTCCTGTTAATTGTTTACTGTTGCTCCTGGTTCTTTTTTGTTTTATCTTTTTTGCTGATTGTAGAAAGTTACACATGTATTCATGGAACATTGATTTTGTTTGTGCTTCCTGTGTGTGTTTTGCAGGATCACAGTGAGCAGGCTGCAGTAAATGTGAAATTCTTGTCTCTGCTGAAGAAGCCATGTGAGGAGCTGGAACAGCTCAAACCCAGTGAAGTTGCCCCGAAGATGAAACGCATTATCAATCTCATTTACACCATCTGGGCCAACAACCACCATTACAGCAGCAATGAGAAGATCAGTGATCTTGTCCTAATGGTTGCTGCTTTTATTTCATTCTAAGCACCATTACAACAATTCCAAGTGTCAGACTGCTCAAGCCTGGAGAGAAAGTGACAATGGGGTTGTGTGGTCCTATTTTACAGGTGACTAATGAGATCATCCGTCTGTGCACACATAGCATCTCTCTGGATCAGATCTTTGAGGGTTACGTGTCATCCAGCAAGAGAATTCTCAATGACTGCATCTGGTGCTGCCAGTCCTGGAGGGAGACTTACTGTAGAGCTTCACAGATTCAACAAAAGTACCAAAAATTACAGCATTTTTAGCAAATAGATACATTTTTGACTTCTAACTTACTATTAAATAAAAATTCACCATTTTTTTTACAAACCTGAAACCATTTAGTCAACTCAATTACATTTTAAGCTGCTGAGTTCTAACTTTGCTGAACCCAAAATTTGCCCAAACCTTGGTGCTTCTTCAGAAGTGCTGCTCCTTTTGTGTTCTCTGGCACTGCTCCTGATGTCCCCTCTGTCTCTGCTCCTGTTGTCTGGTCACGGAAGGTTTTCTTCAAAGCACTGGAACCTGGATGACACAAGCTTTTTTGTGGTGGTTGACGCTTCCATTCAAAGGTTTAAAGAACTGCTTGAGGTGAATTTATTAATCATTTTTCATGCTGAAATATAACTTACTCAGGCTGTCTCCAACGAGACATTCTTTAAAATGTAAAAACTAAAGGCATGAATATGGGAGAAAAAGATCCTCCATGTGTGGCTTTCAATCCACATCTGGAATGCGACCCATCCTTACAGAATATTAATAAAATTGTAGGCTGACTTGTGTCTTATTGAAATATTTTGCTGACATCAATGAGTTAGTTGTATTTCACATAATTCTTTTGTTGGTGAGATTTGTCTCCTCTGCTATCAGGTTTGTGACTGTCAGCATCAGTTTGCTCGCTGGGAGGATGGTCATCAGAGGCCCCTGCCCATCTTCAGTGGCTCCCAGGGGCCAGAGTTTAGCAGTGCCCTCCTGGAGATTGAATGCAGCTTCCACCTCAGTCTGCAGAAGCTGCGGTCTTGTGATAAAGCCATCCTGGACATCCTGAACATCAAATGGTGTAGCGAATTCAACAAGTAGGTTGTGTTACACAGGACTTGATGGAGGGTACAAAGATGCAGCAGTGTGGGATATTCATGTGTTTTATTTTGTACACAGGTTTTGTGTGACGGTAAATGATCTGGAAATGATGATGCAAACCCTGATCACTTCCATTTTCTCCACGGTGTTCAGCGTAGAGGAGGGTGTTCGGCTTCTGGACATATTTGAGCCTTTGTCCACTCGAGAGGTAACGGAAACACTCACTTGTTTATTGAAAGCACATCAGTGTGACTCAATGGGTCTATGTAACTAAGTAACAGGTATCAGCCCTTTCAGAAGGTGCTAGATCATCAGGATTGTCTGAGTGACTTTACAAAAGTGGGTGTGACCTGTGGATCCTCCACACTCAGCTGATCTTTTATCTCTTTCAAATGGGATGGCTGCATTTTTGTTCTTGGCTACAACAAATCTGGCATTCCAGAACAAACAAATCAAAAGCCAAAAGTTTAAATATAACCAGGCAATGTGAGCAACAATAAGTAAAAGTAAACAGATAACTTGTGTGACAGCTTCAGTCAATCTGGAAACTTGATCTCATAAAAAAAAAAAAAAAAAAAAAGATCTCATATTAACTAACTGACAAGAGCAGATATTACATTAGTGTAGTGGAGACCATGTAGTGTGACCATTGCCTCCTAAATGTGCTGCAGTGGATGAATAGTTTGTATTATATGAGCTGCTATTCATAAACCATTCTTTTTTCTCCACCCACTCATAATCTTCCATTATCCTTCTGCTCAGGCTATGAAACATACATTGCAAGAGAAGGCGGAGGACGTTTTTAACATGTTTAAGAAGCAACTACGAATGGTTCTTGATCAAACAAACAAGAACATTTCATTTCCTGAGCAGCTACCGCAGGTTGCAGACGTGGTCCAGTATATCAGAGACTCCAAGCATAGTTTGGCCAGACCTCTGGAGGTGGGTTTGCTGAACTGCTCACTAAGGTTTTCTATTTGGTTCTGATCCACACTGATAAAAAACTCTCCATTCTTTTCTTGTCCAGGTGCTTTGGAAAGCTGGCCTTCTCTCAGAGGTGTGCACTGGTGAGCAGGTTCTTTACACCCACAGCCAGACAACTCAATTTCTGGAAGAAATGGAGAGGAAAACATTTGCTGATTGGAGCCAGAACCTAGAGGTGCAGTACTTGAAGAGACTGGAGCAGCCCCTGATGGTACGCTGCAAGGATAATATCACAAAGCTGGACCTCAACTTTGACAAGTGAGTTAGTTGCCATTACTATATGCTGTACATCTATGCCTGGTCTATGGTTCCTGTTGCTCTTTCACTGTCGCACAGCCACAGAAGAGTTCAGCCTAAACTCTCTCAGAGCTATGCTGTTATAGGCCAAGGCTGCCAGGGTCCAGAAACATGATCACCTGACAGGCCTCTGTCACCCCACTGGGTCATGGTTTCCCCTCCTCTCCTCTCCTCTCCTCTCCTCTCCTCTCCTCTCCTCTCCTCTCCTCTCCTCTCCTCTCCTCTCCTCTCCTCTCCTCTCCTCTCCTCTCCTCTCCTCTCCTCTCCTCTCCTCTCCTCCTCCTCATCAAGCAGACTAGTTATGCTGATTCCTGTGTAGTTTTTCTGCTTCTCCCCCCCCTCACTATTCATTTACAGGTATCGCCGCCTTCGGAGCTGCATGATGACCTCCGGCCCCGCTGACCCGTTGTATAGTGTATTTTTGTGTGTGTTTCTGTGCCTCTCCTCTCCTCTCCTCTCCTCTCCTCTCCTCTCCTCTCCTCTCCTCTCCTCTCCTCTCCTCTCCTCTCCTCTCCTCTCCTCTCCTCTCCTCTCCTCTCCTCTCCTCTCCTCTCCTCTCCTCTCCTCTCCAAGGGAGTTTTTCCTTGCCACTGTTGCTTTTCTGCGGTTAGGCCCTGGGATTCTGGAAAGCGCCTTGAAACAATTTTGATTGTATAAGACGCTATATGAATAAAGATTGATTTGATTTGATTTGAGAGACCTAACTGTGTTGTGTATAAGATCACCTCAAAGTGGAATTATTCAAGCATTATTTACTAAAATACATAACTGACCTTTAGAAACACAATGCCCAGCTTGTCATTAGTCCTTCCTTTTTTTTCCAGCCAGTTGTTGGACTTGTTCTCTGAGATTCACAAATGGGATAAACTTAGATATGAGATTCCTCAGTGTGCAAGTGACATTTACCAACACAGGCAAGAGCTGGAAGGCCTGAGGGAGGAAACATTGCTGCTTATTAAGAACTACAACAGGTGTGACACACTCACATGTACACACTTGCATATAATCTCTTGTCTTTCTATAGTGTTCCACTCCTCTCCTCCAGGAACACATTTCACAACAGCCCCTTTAGAAATATTCCACATTTTATGTATTTAAATCAAATATTAATATACTTGTTGTCTTGAACTTCTGTTGTGTATCAGAATCATTGGTCTGCTGTCCCGGGATGAGATGGGTCTCTTTCAGGGCTACATTAATGTTTTGGATACAAAGATTTGCCCAGGCTTGACAAAGGTCATGTGGTCATTTATGGGAACCGCAAAAGACTTCATCCAAGACTGCATTGTGCATGTTGACAAGGTTAGAACACATTTTGTTGTGTCAAGCCACAGAAGAAAGTAGAGGAAAATGACTCAAGATTCTCAAAATAGATTTTAAAACCTCAGTAGCTTAGTATTTTGCTCTCATGTATTGTAAGCCCAAATGTCTGATTCCGGTTTTATTTCAGTGAGTTTATCTTGTAATCACTGACAAGTGTTGTTTGATGTCGCTGTGATGAGTTCTTTCTCTTTTCTCTTCTCTTCAGTTCCAGGCTCTCATCTCTAGATATAAATCCATCAATCTCTCCATCTCCAGTCTCTGTCAGCAGATGAGTGAAACATTCCTGATTGCGTTGGATGGAAAGACGATATACAGGTAGCCATCAAAATCAGCTTCGGAATGAAATATTCTGATTAATTAGGGACAGAATCCTTTTATTCTATTGTCGTGCAAGTCTTTATTGTTTCCCACTTTCAGGAACTTAGAGTTCGAGGATGCCCAAGAGACTCACCAACAGAATCAACTCAAAATACTACGCTCAGCGCACGGCAACATTGTTCAGTTCATGACTCTGATTTACAGTTTCTTCCCTAAAGATGGATCCCGGGTCAGAAGCTGATTTATTATGCTAATCACTAATTAACATTAAACATAGAAAAGATAGAAACATATTAAACACGGAAACATAAAAAACTAAGACTGTTTTTAAATGTTTTACAATAAAGAGATGATAAATAAAGTTTGTACTTTTGCTTCATTTATATATTTTTCCTCCTATTTGAAGGTCCAAAATCACTTTGAGACCTATGCCAAGAAGGTGGACCATATAGTGGAGGAAGCCTTGAGAAGCAATATCAAGCAGTGCATGACACAGTTGTGTCGAGCTGTGAGTGGAGACAACAAGACATCCCTGAGTCCCCTGTTCAAAGTTCTGTTAACCCTGCGTCAGGCATCTCCTACTGCCACACCAAAGGTACAACCACAAAGCCATCTAGCCCAGGCAGGTCTTGTGGTCAGATTTGTTTGCTCTTTTATCCTTCTAGTAAAGTACATAACCTGTAGTTGAGCAGCCAGAAAAGTTAATGAGTAGCATGTCAGAACCAAATAAAATCTCAAACATGTGAATTTATGCTGTCTCCTTTATACACACAATGGTCAAGCTGTCAAATTCTCTCTCGCCCACTCTCCCCTTACACTCACTCTCTTCTCTTTGTGAAGATTGAGTTCTCCCCATCGCTCAAAAAGCTTGAGAAGAATGTCAACATGTTGCCTCAGCTCATCGGCACCATCTCAGAATTTAAACGGTTACCTGAACTCATCTCCTGTAAAGAATCTCAGGAGAAGCCCATACACATCAGCATAGGTTTGTGTTTCCAATCTACACACACTTCTGTTTATTTCAGAGCTGTTGACCATCAAGGAGATCAGGAACCTACATTGACTTGGTCGCCTTTTGATAACTAACTTGATGCCAATAAAGATCTTAACTGAAAAAATCTGAATTATAATCTCTTTCAATTTAAATTAGTTTTTAAGGAAAAAATGTGATGAAGTTATTTTCTTTAAACATGAACATACACAGTATTTTACCTTGATAAAAGTGAGCTTGTGTACAACATCAATAACAGACATTTGAAACGGAGAATTTAAACAAGATTCAAGATTTACTTTATTCATCCCTGTAGGGAATTTGAATTGAATAGGTAAATGGTTACCTCTTAATTTTTCTGTTGACACCCTTTAGGGCAGGACGAGGAGATAGGGAAGATTCAAGCTGCAGTTACTGCAGGGATGTCAGCCATTGTGGAGCAGATATACATCTACAGGAAGAGCTGGGACAAATACAAGGGTATCTGGGAGACAGACAAGGACTCCTTTGTTCAACGCTATGGGAGGCTAAACACACCCGTGTCTTCCTTTGATGCGGATCTAAACAGGTATGATCATTCCTCATCATAAGATACCAAAGCACTGGTGCCTTTTCTAAATATGGTGGGTTCTGCAAGAAATGCTTTCTGTATAACATAATGTAGGTCAACTTTGCTTTTTCCAGGTATACTGAGAAGGCCAACACTATTGAGCAGGAAGACACTCTGGTGAACATTCAGGCAGTTCAGATTGATTGTTCACCACTCAAGTCCTTACTGGTACAGCACTGCAACGAGTGGCAAATTAAGTTCACACAGCTGCTCAAAAACAAAGCCACTGGCCGGCTGAAGGAGCTCTACGCAATGATGCAACATAGTGACAGGTTGGGCAAAGATATTTCATTCAAAACAGCTTTACATTGAGCATAAGCTCTTAACAGTAGCTCACATATGATTTATATTTAGACTGAAACCTTTCAATATATGTAACTAAATCCTTCTTGGGATAATATCTGAAAAGTCTCATATATATTACACTCTAATATGTTATGTTATGTTATGTTATGTTATGTATGTATGTATGTATGTGTGTGTGTGTGTGTGTATGTATGTGTGTGTGTATGTATATATATATGTGTGTGTGTGTGTGTGTATATATATATATACAGTGATCCCTCGTTTATCGCGAGTTGCGTTCCAAAAATAACACGCGAAAAGTGAAATCCGTGAAGTAGTCAGCTTTAGTTTTTTTTATTATTTTACAATGCAATACTGAACTATAGAATGAAACCAAAAATCAAAACCTGTTTTAAAGCCCAAAATTTGTTTAAAACAATAATTTTAATATAGTAATACAAGGTTGGAAACATTGTCGATGGCGTATTTCAGTCCCAGCTGTGCCTCTTCGTCCTGACTCCGCTCCGCTGTAGCGTCTGTTTCTACTGAAGGCGCAGGAGTCTTTCTCCGAGAGAAGAACATTGTTATGGGTAGTTGTTGGCGCTCTTTCTTTTTCTGAGCAAGAAGATTTTTATAAACGGATATGCCACCTTCGATTATATTTGAGAACTGCAATGAACGACTCGCAAAAAAAATCCGTGAAGCAGCGAAGCCGTGAAAGATGAAACGCGATATAGCGAGGGATCACTATATATATATATATAGGTATGAGCATAAAATAGTAAAGAAATCCACATTCATGGTTATTTCATGGTTTTGAATGTGTGTTTTTAGCTTGAGAAAACCTCCTGTAACACTGAATGAACTTGCTGAGAAGCTGAAGCTCTTGGAAACTCTCCAGACAAACTTACCCAAGACAGAAGCTCAGATTCACCTCATCCATGACCAGTTTGCAATTTTGGACAAATACGAAGTTTTTGTGGAAGCAGAGGTAAAACGGTCCCCAGGAATAGAGCACTGACACGCACGCACACACACACACACACACACACAGACACAGAATTTCACTACATGGACTGTTATAATGTTGAAAAGAATCAAGTGTGTTGCCTTAATGAGCTATGACCACATCCTGCTCTTGTCCACAGGTGCAGGATCTGCATGGCAGGCTGAATGGAGAGTGGGATTTGTTCCAGCATAAATTAGTTGACTGTGACCAGACGCTACAGGAGCAGAAGGAGAAATTTAAGAATAACCTCCTCCTCTCCTCTCAGGACTTCAGGGAAAAGACCAAACTGGCTTTGAAGGACTTTGGTCAAACAGGTCATTTATGTTGTTCTGTCTTTTTCTCTAAACTCAGATGTGGCTAACCTCATCAGACTGTGTTGGGACATTTCATGTCTTTTTGTTTTTATATGCATATGTATTATATGTATATATATATATTTATGTGTCTGTTCTTCAAGTAAATCTAATGACATTCATTCATGTGCTATTGCAGGTCCTTTCAACAGCTCGCTGGGCTGTGATTTGGCCATGAAGGAGATAGTAGGGTTTCGCAATCAGTTGGAGGCTCTCAGACAGGAAGAAAGTACCGTCCTTCAGGGGTTGAGCTTCTTCAAAATAGAGCAGCCTCCATTTAGAGCCATAAAGATTCTGGAAAAGGTCTTTATCCTTTATCCTAACTGAAAATTAGTATACAGAGGTTGAATGTACACCCAGGCACCATCTAAACTGCAATATTTTAATGGTTTTAGACAAAATATTTTTGCTACAATCATTTGTCCAGTCTAATGTATAATTATAGTAAGTAGTTTACACAAACTCCATTGCTCCATAGTTTTAGTAGTATTTCATTTTTATAATCACTAGTTTTTGTTTAACTGTATTTTATTCTCTGTGCAGGATGTCGACAGCCTGCAGGAGGTCTGGGAGGTCAACCTGGACTGGAACAGGAACTGGAACGTCTGGAAGGTTGGTCAGTTTGCAACGCTGCAAACTGAGAGCATGGAGAGCACAACACAAGAGATGTTCAAAAGGCTGCAGAAACTACAAAGAGAGCTAAAGGTTTGTTGAGCTGACATACAGAGACACACGCATGCACACACGCACAAATATGCCTTAGGTAATATTTGCTACTGCTCACAGCCCAGAAACATACACATTAGGTTGTTGGAAGACTATAGTGAAGTGTGAAGTGAAGACTCTAGGTGTGAGTGGATGTTGTGCATCCTGCAGTGGATTCATTCTTTGCTTCCTTTCACCTAGTTACCTCTGTATGACCCTGATTAAGAATCAGTAGCAAATAATCAAAGATAGATGACAAGTGCATCTGTAGATTAAAGACTTTTAAAGTAGCAACTGGGAGCAGCATTAGAGTAGCTTTATCTATATTCTCTATTTGACATACATTTAGTGATAACTACTAGTTATATTCCTCAGATATTATTAATATCATCAAAGCAGATGTAAGATCAGCACCTCCCATAGTTCTGTGATATAATCACACAAACCTGATCTTTGTCGAATTGCAGGATAAGCAATGGGAAATAATTGATTTCTGCAAGTCCAAGATTGACCAGTTCAGAAGGATCCTTCCACTCATTGTGAATCTGAGAAATCCAGCCATGAGAGACAGGTAAAGGGAAATATTGGAGGTCTAATACAGTTTTAGCATGTAGCCATAATTCTCAGCTTAACAGATGCAATATTAAATAATTAAGGTACTATTTGGTCGTAAATGTGAACCTGGTGGTGTTGACATTTAAATTAGCCCAAAGTAGAAGCAATCAAGTAACGCAAGTAGATCAGAATCATATTTAAGTAAAGTGTCTGTATATATATGACATTCAGTTGCAGATTTAAAGTACGCTACTTTTGTATAACAGACTGGTGAAGCTACAATCAGGCTATCTGACATTTAGACAACTCACAGAGACGATGGTAAATTTTGCTTCTGTTTCAGACACTGGCAGGAGATTGGTGGCGACCTGCACTACACTATTGATCCGACCAGCCCTGACTTCACTCTGGATAAAATCATTTCTCTAGGCTTTGATATGCATTCTGACAAGATCTGTGAAGTCTCAGGAGCTTCAAGCAAGGAACTCTCAATAGAGCAGGTTCAAACCCAACTTTTTGTTTTTCAAACCAATTCTGTCCAAAACAGAGCAGATGTGCTTTCTCCCTGTGGTGATCTAATTTTCTCCCTCATTTCCAGCAGCATCATGATGTTACTCTCCTTCTGTCCTTCCCCCTTTATATGTGGAGTGCAATATCTTCCCTAAACCAAAGGAGTTTGTTTCAGTTCCTCATAAATATATAATATATAAATATTTAAAACTTCTGACTTGTCTTGGAATTGTCCCAGTGTATCCTCTTCACAGGAGTTGCTCTATTTTCTTTTTAAGCCTGTGTTAGCCAACAGTTTGGCTGAATAAATCTAAGTGGTTTCCAATATGACTCTTTAGCCTTGGTCCACGTACTACCCTGTATAACAGGCCTGTTATATAATTAACCAACAGTTTGTCCATTATGATTACTTCTAATGGGACAGCACTAAATAGGAGTCTTATATTGAAATTTTGTTCTCCTCCCCTGACAGATAACTCCTGAGCTTTTACTTGGTTGCAACACACGTACACACAAACATAAAATTACTGTCTTTTTCTGTGGTGTTGAATGAAATTTGCTCTGTTTGTGTTTTTGAAGGGTCTAGAGAACATTCAAATGACATGGGACAAAATCTTTCTGGATGTAGAACCTTACAAAGATGAAGGGCACTTCTGGCTGAGGTGAGAAAGCACCTGGTTGGAATAAAAGGTCCATAATGTTTTTATTCTGTCTTATGATCTTGTTCTAAACCATGTATGGTTGGTGAATTACAAGTAAGGATGTGAAAGCACCTAATATAATATATTGCAAGGTTGCCTGCAAATCATTAGAGATATTAATCAGCTGCCAATTTTTAGGGGAACTGAGGAGGTTTTCCAAGCTCTGGAAGACAACCAGGTTGTTTTGTCCACGATGAAGGCATCTCACTTTGTCAAAGCTTTTGAGAAGGAGGTGGACTGTTGGGAGCGGCGGCTGTCGCTTGTGCTGGAAGTGGTTGAAATGATCCTCACTGTGCAACGTCAGTGGATTTATTTGGAGGTACGTAAGCGGTTGAATAGATCACTGACATACACGCCAGGGCCTGGCTGCCTAGTTCTGTTTAACTGCTGTCATGAAGGTTAATGACAGTAGGTTTTCTGCTTTATGATCATCTAGAACATTTTTAGAGGCAAAGATATCCGTGAGCAGCTCCCACGGGAATGCAAAGAGTTTGAAAGTGCTAGCAGTATGTGGAAGAGCGTCATGAGCCGACTCCACAGTGACAACAGAGCTCTGCATGGAACACATCACCCAGGTACACAGACATTAATGCTGATAACATCATTTATCATCAACACAGTTCCCGGAAGTGTTGCTGTTATGAGTAACATTTGAATGATGGTTCTAAATCTCCCACTCAGAAAAACTCAGATCTATAGCCATGGTATTAGCTAATTTATGGTTCTGTGTGGATTTTTGTTAAGGAGATGTGTGAAATATTTCAGGCTTATTAGAGAAGCTGTCATTGATGAACATCAAGCTGGAGGAGATCCAGAAGGCCTTGGACATGTACCTGGAAACCAAAAGGCAGATCTTCCCGAGGTTTTACTTTCTGTCCAACGATGATGTTCTGGAGATCCTCGGGCAGTCACAGAATCCACAAGCCATGCAGCCCCACCTGAAGAAATGCTTTGACAACATTAAGAGCCTGCGCATGGAAGTGATGGTGACTTCAGTCAGACTAGATGATGCAGAACCAGTCTGAACTTCTCTAGTGAAATAAATGAGTAAAATGGGATAAGATATATGAGATAAACATGTGGCACAGTTTTGGTTTTAACTATAAAATGAATGTATATGATGCTCATTGTATGTAGAGCTGGTAGTCTCACATTTATCACTATAGTAAAAGTTCTAATTCAGACATTTTACTGAGAAAAACTCAATCAATTTTAATTCTGCATCTACTGAACTGACAATTTGTATTTTGATGACTTACAGGCAAACAAAAAACCAGTTGCCACTGGGATGTTCTCTGCGGATGGGGAGTTTGTTTCATTCAATAAACCTGTATCTCTGGACAATCCTGTTGAGGTAATAATGACCCTCTGGTTCTATGGTGGGGGGGGGGGTGTAACTGCATAAATATGACTCTTCCTTTTTATCTCTGATTGCCAAATTTTTTGGTGTGACTTCAGCTTTGGCTGTGTGATGTGGAGAAGATCATGCGCAGTACACTGAAGGACACGCTGATCAGATGTCTTAATGCTCTGAAGAAAATGTCAGCACACAGAGAGAAATGGCTCATGGAGTGGCCTGGACAGGTGAACTTTTGTTTAGGTGCAGATATCCAGACATCCAGCCAGCTGATTGACTGCCCAATCTAATGGTTTTGCAGTTTCTCCCAGTAGAGAACCAGCAATTCCTCCAAAAAGTGTATAGTTAATAGAAATATCAAAGTCCTAAACATAATAAAACATTGAAAAATTGTATTTTTAATTTTTATTATTCTTGTTTAAGATGGTGATCACAGCCAGTCAGATCCAGTGGACGACCAATGTCACTAAAGCTCTCTTAACCTGCAAAGAAAGAGGAGACAGTGCTGCCCTCAAATCCATAAAGAAGAAGCAGGTTCATTCTAAACATGTGACCTATGACCTGTGTCACCTGACTGTTTAGCTCTAGGTAGAATGACTGAATCCCCCGATGAACTAACCTGAGCTATTATTACTTTGCTTCTTCAGGTTTCCATGCTTCATGGCTACTCAGAGATCATCCGTGGGAACCTTTCCAAAGTCCAACGTCTGAAGATCGTTGCCCTGGTCACGGTGGAGGTCCACGCCCGAGATGTTATCGATAAGTTGGCCAAGGCTGGTTGCAAAGACACCAATGCCTTTGATTGGCTCAGCCAGTTACGATTGTATTGGGAGAAGGTATAGCACATGAACACACAGGCAGATAGAAACAGACACCTTTATTCCTTTCTTTTTAATTATTTGTGTTCCTGAGTGAGTTTACACTAACTAGATGAATGTTTTATCTTAACTGTCATCAAACTGGTGCAACAAGTGTTTTGTTTAAGAGCTTTTGTTAATTTATTATTATTCACACGTTATTTAACATTGTTATTTCATATGTTGCTGTCAGGATCAAAACGACTGTATCATCCGACAGACCAACACACATTTCAAGTATGGTTATGAGTACCTGGGAAACTCCGGACGGCTCGTCATCACGCCTTTGACTGACAGGTCATTGAATGGTCCTTCGTCATGTGACCTGATCAGCTGATCTGTCACATTACAGTTTTTTTTTTTACAAAATGCATGATTAAATATATTCATCAATGTTTTACAAGCACACATTTTCACATAATATTACATAATATAATCTATTGCAATTATTATATCCTATATACATGTAGAAATTTTACTTGCAGAGTAGTTATGAGATTGAGAAGAGGTTTCATTGATAATACATCAGTAAATGTTCAATAATATTTAGCATCATTAGTGCGTTTGCTGTAGTAATCATTATCTTAGCTCTTTTAGAGGGTAAAAGACACTAAACGTAACACATCTGTTTTGGCATATAATACATAGTAGTTTTTATCAATGATGTACGTATTATTTATGTGGATTGATTATTAATATATTATATTGGTTGGACCATTGCATCATAACACTTTTCCTTTTATGAGTGTATAATAAGGCAGAGCAGTTAACGTTGTTCAACACTGACTAGCATTCATGTCCATGTCCAGGTGTTACATGACCCTAACTACAGCACTACACCTTCACCGTGGGGGCTCTCCTAAAGGCCCAGCTGGTACCGGAAAGACAGAGACGGTGAAGGATTTGGGCAAGGCCCTCAGCATGTATGTGATTGTGGTTAATTGCTCTGAAGGACTGGATTACAAATCTATGGGTCGGATGTTCTCTGGCCTGGCACAGGTATGGAGGATAAACAAGATTTTGTGTGATGGGTTTTCAAGATTCAAGATGTACTTTATTCCTCCCCGTAGGGAAATTGAATTGTAGTAGCAGCCTAACGTGGATTAATATAACTGTAGTCTATGTTTTGTATTTACAAAGTATAGAAATAGAATAAATAAATACAAATAAGATTAGAACGTTATAAGCATATATACAGCATATATTATGAGCATATATATAAGCAGGTTCATTCTAAACATGTGACCTATAGAACATAAATTTATATGCACATGGTGTGTGCATATATATATATATATATATATATATATATATATATATATATATACACACACACACACACACACATAATATAATATATACATATTATAAGCATTATAATCATATATACATAAGTATAGAATAAAATAGAAGTAAAATTACAACATAAACATTAGACAATTATTGTTGTTGAGTGGGTTTGGATGAATTGTAGAGTTTAATGGCGGATGGCAGGAATGACTTCCTGTACCGTTCCTTTGAACAGTGAGGCTGCAGGAGTCTGTTGCTGAAGCTGCTTCTCAGTTAGTCCACTGTGTTATGGAGGGGGTGGGAGGGATTGTCCATGATTGTCCGCAATTTCAACACCATCCTGTCCCTCACCACCTCGTCCAAGTTTGCAAGATTACAGCCAACAACAGACCCTGCCTTTTTAGTTTGTTAAGTCTGTTAGCATCCTTAGCTTTAATGCCTGCACCCCAGCACACCACAGCAAAGAAGATGGTGCTAGCCATGACAGACTGGTAGAACATGTGGAGCATCCTGCTGCAAACACTGAAGGACCTGAGTCTCCTGAGACAGTAGAGTCTGCTCATGGCCTTCTTATAGACAGCATCAGTGTTTGTGGACCACTCCAGTTTATTGTCCAGCTGAACACCCAGGAACCTGTAAAATGGGACTATTTCCACATCTTTCCCACTAATGCAGACTGGGGAGGGTGGGGACTTGCTTTTACTGAAATCCACCACCATCTCCTTCGTCTTGGTCACGTTGAGCTGCAGAAGGTTCTCCCTGCTCCACCTAACAAAACTCTCCACAAGGTGCCTGTATTCATCCTCCTGTCCATTCTCCACACATCCGACTATGACCATGTCATCCAAGTACTTCTGGAGATGACATGTCTCAGAGTGGTACTGGAAGTCAGCTGTGTAGGTGGTGAACAGAAAGGGGGAGAGCACAGTTCCTTTGGGAGCCCCTGTGTTGCTCATCAGGGAGTCGGACACACAGCTCCGGGTTGAGGTAGATGATGGCTTTAGCAGCGTAGGGATGAACCTGTTCGGTCTGAGCAGGGGAGGGTGGTCTACTGGGATGAGGAGAGGCTGGACTGGAATGGGCTGAAGTTGTTAATAGGATTAGAACCCGTATTTCCTTTTTTGTTCCAGCAGCTTAATGAAAGAAGACTTTCATGCTAGTCCTGATCAGAATCAAGTGTCTGTGTCCCTCCCTATTAGACAGGAGCTTGGGCGTGTTATGACGAGTTCAACCGCATCAACATCGAGGTGCTGTCGGTGGTGGCTCAGCAGATCCTCTCCATATTGTCTGCACTCTCAGCCAGACAACTCAAATTCCACTTTGAAGGATATCACATACGTCTGATCAGCTCATGTGGCATCTTTATCACCATGAATCCTGGTAAGTCATAACCTGAATGAAAGAAGAGTTATTGTGTCATATCTCTGGATGGGACACCATTGATGCTTATTTTGTGTTTCCCTAAGGCTACGCTGGACGCACTGAGCTTCCAGACAATCTGAAGTCTATGTTTAGGCCCATCTCCATGGTGGTTCCAGACTCCACTCAGATTGCTGAGATTTTGCTCTTCGCAGAGGGTTTTGACAACTGTAAGGTACAAACTCCAACAGGAACCCGTCACCACAGTCAGTGGGTACACAGGTTATATAGTCAGTTAATGGTGGAACTACAAAACCTCCACTTTTCTAAACACCTCTGAAGAATTGGCTTTGAGAAGCAAAGAAAAAGTGTGGTAACAAAATAATAAGTCGGTAATGAATTAAAAATTGTAAATGTTGTAATGAACTGCTTAATTATGAAAAAGATGACTGACTTAGTTGAGCTAATAACGTGATTCGTCGACACATTAAGTACTGTTATGTAACTCAATGTCTGCCTTTATCTTCTCCACCGTGCTCACAGCTCCTGGCTAAGAAGGTCTTCACACTCTACTCTCTGGCCATGCAGCAGCTGTCTAAACAGGACCACTATGACTTTGGTCTACGCGCTCTCACCTCTTTGCTGCGCTACGCTGGGAAGAAGAGACGGTCATGTAGCGGTGTTCCTAATGAAGAGGTTCATTTTCCCCTTGAAAGGAATTAGAAATAAAGAAGATGAATAAGTCATTCAGCTAAATACATGTTTAACAAACATGATTCTTTAAATAAACAAATAATTCATTGATATTACAAATGTTTATAGCATGAATTTAATTAAATGTGTTTATCTTCACCTTCAAAGGTTCTGGCCTTTTTAAGAATACTCTATCTGCCTGTTTCTGTCCTTAAGGTTCTGTTAATGGCTATGAAAGACATGAACATTGCTAAGCTAACCACCACTGATCTGCCATTGTTCAACGGGATTACCCAGGACTTGTTTCCAGCTGTGGAAACACCTACTATAGACTATGGAATGGTGAGTCTGTGACAATGTCTACCATTCATGTGTCATCATATACAGGAAGTTCCTGTCTGACCTGTCCCATGTTGAGAGCAGGGACATAGTAAACACAGATGCCAACTGTTGGGTAGAAATTTGACCAATGGTTACCGAGCTGAATATTCTGATAAATAACAATTGCGTATTTAAAAGTTAGTTTTGCTAACACAGTTTGTAATGTTTCAGCTGGAAGAGGTCATAAAGGTGGAGCTGCATCAGAGTGGTCTGCAGGTAACCCCTTTCACCATGACCAAAGTCATCCAGTTTTACGAGACCAAAAACTCTCGACACTCCTCGATGCTGGTGGGCAAGACGGGTTGCGGTAAGAGCGTCACCTGGAAGATACTGCAACGTGCCATCACCACAATGCACCACAAGGCAGAGCCAGGGTTCCAGACAGTCCAGGTTGGTGAAGAAAAAAGAGGAATGCAACATTACTTTTGATGTTTTCTCGTGTTTTGCCTGTTGCATGCTACTGCTTCACTGTCTGCATGTCAGGTGTTTCCTGTTAACCCCAAATCAATGAGTCTTGGTGAGCTGTACGGGGAGTATGACTTGTCTACAAACGAATGGACTGACGGCGTGCTGTCCTCCATCATGAGAGCAGCCTGTGCAGGTGAACATTGCAACAACTTTCACACAGTACAGTCATTTAGCTGGTGTAACATGATGATGATGATGATGATGATGATGATGATGATGATGATGATGATGATGATGGTTCTCCCTGAAGATGAGACCCCTGATGAGAAGTGGATCGTGTTTGACGGACCGGTTGACACTCTGTGGATTGAGAGCATGAACTCTGTTATGGATGACAACAAGGTGCTGACACTCATCAATGGAGACAGAATCTCCATGCCTGAACAGGTGAGAGAACATGAATAATATTAGCTGTGCTTCCACTTAAACACACCATCATCTTTATTGAATCCTGTGAAGTTTTGTATTTGTGGATAATATATTCTAATTGTTTTATCAAAGGTGTCGTTGCTGTTTGAAGTTGAAAACTTGGCCATGGCATCTCCAGCGACAGTGTCTCGCTGTGGGATGGTCTATAATGACTACACAGATCTGGGATGGCAACCTTTCGTGCAGTCCTGGTTAGACAAACGGCACCAGGTAGAGTCCATCCTTTACACATATAACTGTCTGTATTGGAAATTAGACTTTAGGACTGTAACCATCTCTCCTCAGGATGAAGCTGAACATTTAAACCCTCTGTTTGACAAATACATCGAGAGTACGCTGACCTTTAAGAAGCACAACTGTAAGGAGCTGATCCCCATCACGGAGCTGAATGGAGTAATTTCTCTGTGTCGCCTCTACGACTCCCTGGCCACATCCAACAACGGGGTATTAAAGATGAGATAGTTCCTCCTGTTGGGGGATGCACCAGCAGCAAGAGAAGGAAACAAAAACATTTCCTTAGTAATTAAACCATAAATCACCCTTCAGTGATCAAATGTTAAATTAAATGTTACAATTTCACTTTTTCCCTCCGCTGAATTTTAAAAGCAGCTAAAGAAGATGCAAAGGGATTAAACATTAGGCACAATAACAATTTATGTTTACATTTCAGATTTTAACTTTAGCACTATATTCTCCATATTCTAACTAGAATTTCAGAATTGTGACATTTAGCAGCAGCTCCTGTGAAAATACATTTTTAATTAAGAATTGTGCAAACTTTTGATCATATTACTGTTGATTTCATTGATGTTTTCACTGTTATAACCACAATAGCAGCAATTATAATTGCATAAGCAGCTTCATTATAGTTTTGTTTTTTTTAATTCAAGGTAAAAACTTCTGACAAAGACAATCTGGGTACAATGGTGGAACTCTGGTTTACCTTCAGCCTTATTTGGTCCATTTGTGCATCTGTTGATGAGAATGGACGCCAGAAGATTGACATCTTCATGCGAGAGAAGGACGGCAACTTCCCAGTCAAGGTCTCCCTCAGAACAATTAGCCAATTTCATAAGTAACATCTTACTAAACATTTCTGTAGGTAGAACTTTATATACGAGAGATGCTGCTGCAAGGATAACATAGTTCTTTTTGACCAAACAATCCAGTGCTCAGGGGTCATTTATCATTTATAGATGCAAACATTAAACTTTCTACGTACTCTTCCAGGACACAGTTTATGAGTACTATGTGGACACCAAGAAAAAGACATGGGTGTCTGTGGAGGATAGGCTGCCAAAGGGATGGCGCTACAACACTTGGTGAGTGATCAGATGCCTTAACTGACATACATAGATAATCGTTGCTGTTTATCCTTCACTGGAAACGAAGAAAACTGTGTTTCTCTAACATGACGCTCAGCATGATAAACACATGCAGAGTTCTGCAGGAAACAGCAGAACTTCATTCTTTTTCAGTCATCCTAAAATATTAATGCTAAAATGTTCAAACATTCTGACTGCAGTCCAAATTCAAGCTTGTACTTGTGTAGGTATCTCAGCTTCTCATTCATTTCACCAATTTAGTGAATCAAATGTCTTATCTAGAAAAGTGACTGATAGGTATGTGTTCTTCTGCAGCGATCCCTTCTATAAGATCATGGTTCCTACAGTGGACACAGAACGCTACAAGTTCCTGGTTAATGCTCTTGTGATGGGTCATTATCCAGTGCTGCTGACTGGACCAGTGGGGACCGCTAAAACCTCTATAGCACAGAGTGTCCTGCAGGGTCTGAGTGATAGGTGGACTGGCCTCACTATCAACATGTCCTCACAGGTTTCTTCCTCTGCTCCTTCAGACTTTCTCTCCTGTTCTTCAGGAATTTAAATTACAATAATATTTAACACCTAAATGGCTGTAAAAGACCAGAAGAGTGAACCTGGAAAAATTAAAAATGCCCCGGCTGTGACGACACTGGCAGGAAGAGATGTTACCAATCCTTTTTTCTCCTTCAGACCACCTGCAACAACATCCAAGCCATTGTGGAGAGTCGAACTGAAAAGAGGACTAAAGGGGAATTTCTTCCAGTGGGTGGAAAGCGATTGCTGTGCTTCCTGGATGACCTGAATATGCCAGCAAATGACCTGTTTGGTTCACAACCACCATTAGAACTGCTCCGTCTCTGGATTGACTATGGCTTCTGGTTTGACCACCAGAAACAGACAAAGAAGTTTGTAAAGGTAAGAGCGAGATAATAAAAAGATCAGTTAATGAGCATGTGGACCAAGTGCGTCTTCTTCTGCAGGACATGTTCCTACTGGCAGCCATGGGGCCCCCTGGTGGCGGCAGGACTCATATTTCTGGACGCCTCCAGAGTCGTTTTAACCTCATCAATATGACCTTTCCCAACGTAAGACTTTCCTTTTGTTTTCCACTGGGAAACCACATATAGATATTAAAGTGAGGAAATGACAAATATAGTCGTGTGCATAAAAAATGCTCTGTTCTCTTCACCTGTTTTTCTACCTATTTTTCTCTTTTACGGGTCAAATGTTGAGTCTCATTTTGGTGTTTTTCATTTTTGGTGTTTTTCATTTTTGCCTTTTCCCAATATTTTTTTTCAAATTACAAACAGTAATTTGCTATTTTAAAATAGAGTAATTGAAAGAACTTTCAATTTGAATTTGAAAACTGTTGAACAAGCAAAACAAGTGTTTATTCTCTGCATGCAGGAGTCCCAGATCAGGCGGATCTTTAGCACCATGATCAACCAAAAGCTGGAGGTCTTTAGAGAGGAGGTGAAGCCTGTAGGAGAGATTTTGGCTCAGGCCACCTTAAACTTATATTTTGCCGTTTCGGCTCATTTTCTTCCCACTCCATCCAAAATCCACTACCTCTTCAACCTCAGGGATATCTCCAAGGTACACAGTCACACAGAGTTGGACCAAGTCTCATTTGTGACCAAATAAAGGTGATTCTAGCAAACCATATGGATGCCTCCGGTCAGCGGCACTAAAATAGGCTCTAGGTTTCTGTTAGGGAATGATGCTAAACAGCTATAGGTATCTTAGTCTGTGCCTGCAGGCCAGCAAAGTAAGCTCACTCTCACTCTATGGACATTTGAAGATATTTTAGTATTTTACTGTTCAGTGACAGACAATTAGTTGATACTGTGCATTTATAATAACCTTCTATATTTGGAAGCTGTTTGTTTTTGCTGTAATTTTTCATGACACTTGTATTAGATTAATAATACATGAACCCATATAAATGGATACCTTTAAAATACACAAATGATCCACCTTTTTTTAGGTCTTTCAGGGTCTCCTGAGAGCTGATCCAGACTTTCATGAAAGCAAAATTGATGTCACCAGATTGTGGATTCATGAATGTTTCAGGTAAATGTTGACAAAGAAAGCCTGATTTAATTTCATACATGTGGTTTTTGTATGAACTGCACATATTTCTGTTCTGTTTTTATGTGTAATTTCAGGGTCTTCTCAGACCGTCTGGTAGATCACAAGGACATGGAAGAATTCTTTGCATTGTTAGAAAAAACACTGACTTCCTACTTTGACTTCCAGTTGGACAGCATCTGTCCAGAGAAACAAACACCAATATTTGGTTAATTTCTTTCTTCACACAGAAGAGCCAATGAAATAGTGTGATTGTTACTCAGAAGCTGTTTCTTGTCAACCAGGTGATTTCATGAATGAATCCAGCATCTATGAGGACCTGCAGGACATTAACACTCTGAAGAGGTTCATGCAGACCCAGTTGGAGGACTACAACGAGACCCCTGGTTTAGTGCCAATGAATTTGGTGCTCTTCCAGGACGCCATTGAACACAGTATATATCCTCAACACCCACGTCCACAGTGCAGAGCAGAGTTTTGGTGGTTTGTCTGTATAAGGAACACTGATGCTGTTTACATGGGTTGCATGTTAGCACCAACAAACAAGGATTACGTCCAGTAAACAGTAGTTGTTTGGATCACTTGAAGAATGCATTATACTACATCACCTGTGGGGGTTGAGTTCAGCTGGACGCCCTAACTGAGAATATTCCTTCACCTCTTGCCCTAACTAGTCGAGATTACACACAGCATCAGAGTATTGGTCATGTTAGTCAACTATGAAGTACAAAATGTTATTAAAAAGGATTTATTGAAGCTTCTTGTCTTCCCTCTGCAGTTACACGCACAGTGCGTGTGATCAGCCAGCTCAGGGGGAATATGCTTCTCGTAGGAGTTGGTGGTTCTGGCCGACAAAGCCTTGCCAGACTGGCTGCCTTCATTTGTGAATACAAGGTTTATCAGGTGGAAGTCACCAAGCATTACCGCAAACAAGAGTTTAGAGAAGGTGGAATCAAATTCACTGTTTCTCTTCCTGCTGCAGGAGTCCCGACCAATGTCAGATGTTTCTGTCCTGTTTCAGACATTAAGCAGCTATATCAATTGGCAGGAGTGGACAATAAGCCAACGGTGTTTCTGTTCAACGACACTCAGATTGTAGATGAATCCTTCCTGGAAGACATCAACAACATCCTGAGCTCTGGGGAGGTGCCCAATCTCTACAAGCCAGATGAATTTGTTGAGGTTTGTTGTCATATTTCATGACCCAACTGGTGCTTGAACTGTCACATTCACATTTATGAGGGATGTCACCAAACACTTTTTTCATTTCCTGACATCAAACAGTTCACACATTATATAATTTGTCATTTCAGGTAAATATGACATTTAAATCTAAATTGCCAATTCAGTGATAGTTGGCAGCCTCTGTATGTCAAATATGGCTGAACCCACACACACAGCCTCCATAATGAGTCCTGCACATCTGGAGGTGGCCGCTTGCATGTCTGATAACTGTCTTTTCTTCCTGCAGGTTTGTAACAGTCTGAATGAATCTGCCAAGAAGGACAACGTGATGCACACGCCAGACTCAATGTTCAGTTATTTAATTGAGCGGGTCAGGAACAACCTGCATGTTGTTCTCTGCATGAGTCCAGTGGGAGAGCTCTTCAGGTAGGGTTCTGGTACTGATAAAACATAACCCTGTGAGCAGCACACATGTACCTGTTCCTCTGTAGAAAACGGCTGCTCCAGTACCCAGCTCTTGTCAACTGCACCACCATCGACTGGTTCTGCGAGTGGCCCAGAGATGCTCTGCTGGAGGTAGCGGAGAGGTTCCTGGATGGACTGGATCTGGGCTCTTCAGAGGGGGTGAGAAGCACAAACCCTCACTGTCTTTTCCTGACCTTTATTTTGTGTATAAGTTCAACAGGGCTGTGCTGTATGCACACTCTTTTGAAGAGTTTAAATAGAAAAATTAAAAAAAACTGTTGTGATCCCGCCCTACTTTGTAGAGAAGTGATTTATAATACAGACATTTTCATTTTCTTTTGTCTTTGTAGATCCACACAAATGTTGCAAGTACGTTTGTGACCATCCATCAGTCAGTAGCACAGATGTCACTCCAGATGAAGTTAGACCTGCGGAGATACAATTATGTGACACCCACCAACTACCTGGAGCTGGTGTCAGGATACAAAAAGTAGTAACTCTTCTACTGTTTACCACTCTTTCACATGTATCCCACATGTACTCTATTAATCTATATTAATTAAAAATTAAAAATATTAAAAATACATATTTACATTGACCTTTGTTTTTGCATCCCTGCTTCAGACTATTGGGAGAGAAAAACTTGGAATTGGGGGAACAGGTGAACAAGCTTTGCAACGGCCTCCTCAAGATCAGTGACACACGAGAGAAGGTGGAGGGCATGACAGTGGAGCTGGAGGAGGCCAAAAAGCAGGTAGCAGAGTTCCAAACACAGTGCGAGGAGTATCTGACTGTCATCTTGGAGCAGAAGAGAGAGGCTGACAGGCACCAGAAGGTAAAACACCACAGACTGAATATTTAGCAAGCAAAGCAGGGCAAAATCTCTTGGAGATATAAACAGCAGCCAGGCTTTACTGGAGACTGCTGGGGCGTTCCTTTTTAGACTGATGGACCCTATGTTTTCATTATGAATCGTGGCTGAAAAATACTAAAATTCCTTGCGCAGTAGGCTTTTTAAGCTGTATAAAAGGATCAGTAAATTCTTTCTTATACATTTTAGCCAAGGCTCGTGCCACTGATGTAAGATGTGACAATTTCATTTTCATTCCTTCTGGTCAAATAAATTGTTTTTAAAAACCAAACCAGCATATTCTCTTAGGGCGCATGTCCACTTTACATCCTTCACTACAGATGACTTAGCAACACATGTGATGTTAGCAATGCGTCTGAGCACTTTACATTCTCTTTAATTTTGTGTCCAGGTGGTGAGTGAAGACAGAGAGAAAATTGGGGCAGAGGAGCTGCAGTGTAAAGAAATGGCTGCGAATGCTCAGAGAGATCTAGATGAGGCCCTGCCGGCCCTGGAGGAGGCCCTGAAGGTAACTCTCTGCCATCAAAGACTGGCTATTTTTCTGCATTGTTGCATCTTCAATGGAAATTCTTTCTTTTTGGTATGTAGGCTCTGGAATCCCTGAACAAAAAGGACATGACAGAGATCAAGTCGTATGGTCGACCACCAGCTCTGGTGGAGACGGTGATGCAGGCTGTCATGATCCTTCTGGAAAAAGATCCATCTTGGGCAGAGGCCAAGAGGCAGTTGGGTAGGGAGATGAAATGAGAGCATGTTGTTGTCTTTTGTGTTGGACAACATACCTTTTCATTTTGAACATTTTTCTCTTAAAGATTTGATGGAAAAGCTGTCTCCCCTTTCAATTTGTTTTTGGCAGGAGACTCCAATTTTATAAAAACTTTGATCAACTTTGATAAGAACAATATTTCAGCCCGCGTGTTGAAGAGGATCGGCCAGTTCTGCATGCTGTCAGACTTCCAACCAGAAGTCATTGGTAAAGTGTCGCTGGCTGCCAAGTCGTTGTGCATGTGGGTCCGAGCCATGGAGGTGAGGTCCTCTATGTCGGTCTGCAAGTTATGTTGGCAAAGATCTGTAGATCCTCTGTGTTACAGCCATGGGGGGATTGCTGCTCTCACCACATCCATTGTCATGTCATTAAAACTAAATCTTTTAAGTTTAAGTAAAAATGTGTGTGCTTTTATTTTTGAACTTCAGGTTTATGGGCGCATCTACAGGATAGTGGAACCTAAACAGGCCTTACTGAAAACTGCCACAGAGCAGCTGGAAGAGAAGCAGGCGGCTCTGGCTGCAGCTCAGGAGAAACTGCAGGAGGTAGCGCTTGTCCCTGGGCATATATCAGACCAGATTAACACCAGGTTATTGCGCTCTCATCACTGACGGCTCATAATGTCCAACAGGTTGATCGGATGCTGAAGCAGCTGAAGGACCAACATGCTGAGAAGCTCCTCATGAAGGAGAACCTCAGGAAGAAATCTGAAGAGATGGAAATCAAACTGGACCGAGCTGACAAACTGGTGACTGGACTTGCTGGAGAGAGGATCCGCTGGGAAAATACAGTTTCTGTAAGGAAGATTATACACCTTGTAACACCTTATATGCCTTATAAATATTTTCCAAAATGTCTGAGAAATGACAATTTAAAGAAAATTACACTGAAATTAAAATGAATTGTGAAAAAAAAGTGATTTGAACAACTGTAGACTGCAGGTGGTGACAGCAGCTTCTGGTGAAATGTGTGTTGTGTGGGTGTTTCTGCTCCAGGAACAAGCTGTAGCACCTATTTATGCTTGTGTTCAGGGCCTGAAGGAAAACATGGGATATCTGGTAGGAGACTGTCTACTGGCAGCGTCTTTCCTGTCCTACATGGGACCATTCCTCTCTAACTACAGAGATGATCTGCTCGCCATCTGGATGACACAGGTACAGTGCATGTGCACATTAAGGTACATGTGCACCTTAAAGTCCTGGAGGTTTTGATGTGCTGCTGATAAGGAGTCAGAAATGTCTTTAGAATCTCTCTTTGCTCCTCTCAGGTGCAGACATTACAGATTCCGTGCACACCAGGGTTCAGTTTTGCGGTTTTCTTGTCTAAGCCAACGACAGTGAGGGACTGGAACATCCAGGGACTCCCCACTGACTCTTTCTCCACAGAGAATGGTGTTATTGTCAACCGTGGGAATCGGTTCGTAACTGTACCTGCGGTTACTTTTAGATTTAAAAGGGTCTTTGAATACACGTTCTTTGTGTTTTCTCTCTGTCAAGATGGCCACTGATGGTTGATCCTCAAGGCCAGGCTATGAAGTGGATCAAGAATATGGAAATGGAAAAAGTAAGAGGCCGCACAAATGTTGTCAACAAGCCTCTACAATTAGAGAGAATATTATGAGAGAATATACAGTATGTAACAACATAAAGATCTTGCTGTGTTACACATAGTTCACTTGACCTTTAGTGTGGAACATCAACAGATTAGCTTTCACCCAATATAAAAATTGAACATGTTACAGGATGTTGTAGCATGTTATTTGAATTGTTTTGTATTTGAAGTAAATTGGGTCTTCTGTCCTCTTCAGGGTCTGAAGGTGGTAGACTTTCAAATGTCCGACTACCTGCAGGTGCTGGAGAATTCCATCCAGTTTGGGAATCCTGTTCTGCTTCAGAACGTGCAGGAGGAGCTGGAGCCTTCGCTCAACCCAGTTCTTAACAAGTCTTTGACACGAATAGGTCCATAATACACAGACATGTTGAGTCTGCACTGAGTTGTGCTTGTTGGCTTAACATGGTGTTCTCCTCAGGTGGGAGGCTGCTGATGAAGCTGGGTGACAAAGAGATCGAGTACAATCCAGAGTTCCGTTTCTACATCACTACCAAGCTGCCCAATCCTCATTACTCACCAGAGACTTGCACAAAGACTACCATTGTTAACTTTGCTGTCAAGGAGCAGGTCTGTCACGGTCCATCTAACCTGCTTCATGTGTGTCCTCATTCACAAAGGAGCCTTAAATTGTGTCTATGTGGTCTGTATGTGCAGGGTCTCGAAGCACAGCTGCTGGGAACTGTGGTGCGTCAGGAACGGCCAGATCTGGAGGAGCAGAAGGACAATTTAGTGATCAGCATCGCATCTGGCAGGAAACATCTGCAGGAGCTTGAGGACGAAATTCTCAGGTTGAACATCTCATCTTTATACTTACTGTATAGCAGGATCATTCAATGTGTGTAGTCACTTTAGTTTGGAATTGGATCAGAGACAACGAATATGGCTTTATCTTAGCAAATATCCACTGGAAACATTGTCTCATTAACAGTTACATTTAAAGTTACACTTATTGCCACGTGCTGGTCCCAGGTGAGCATTGACGTCACATCACCTGGAAACTAAGTTCAATTAATGATGTGGTGTGTGTGAAATACTCCCTTTTTAGTTCTATGAATTGTTTTTAGAAGCATGTGATGTCTGCTTTACCAGGCTGCTGAATGAGGCCACTGGTTCTCTGCTGGATGACGTGCAGCTTGTCAACACGCTGCAGACCAGCAAAATCACGTCTACTGAGGTCACAGAGCAGCTGGAGACCAGTGAGCAGACCGAGATCATGATAGACTCTGCCAGGGAGGTCTGACCTTGAGGGTTCCTGCATTTTCCAGCAATTTGGGAGAAATATTCAATTAAATATATATGTTAACTAAAATTATCTCTTTGGCTAGGGCTATCGCCCATGTGCTCAGCGGGCTTCTATTCTCTTCTCCATCCTAAATAACCTGAGCAGCATGGACCCAATGTACCAGTTCTCTTTAGATGCCTATATAAACCTGTTCAAACTCAGCATCAGTAAGAGCAAGCGCAGCCACAAGTTGGAGGAACGGATCTCCAACCTCAACAGCTACCACACATACGCAGTGTACAGGTGAGCAAGCTTACCTTGCCATGACCAAAGGCCTTATCTGTGTCCTTATTAGATTCTTTCAAAGAACGTTTCTAATCATACTCTGTTTATCTGGGCCTCTGCAGGTACACATGTCGTGGCTTGTTTGAAATCCACAAGCTGCTTTTCAGCTTCCAGATGTGTGTCAGAATCATGGAGACAGCTGGAAAACTGGACATGAATGAGTACAACTTCTTCCTCAGAGGAGGAATCGTAAGAAAGCTCAAAGGACACACAGCAGCCTGTTTAACCCACAGTTAGCTTTCAGCTAATCTGGGATGCTAGCTAAAGCCTTCCACAGCTTTTCTCATCTCCTCCACTTGTGCTGCATCTTTATGTGATTTTCCTGACACATTTATCAGTTACAGTGTTGAGGTTTGATTTGCAGAAATATGCAACATCATCAGGTTGTTACATCAATCTTACACTAGCAGAATAATGATGAACATGATGATCTTGCTGTGTCTGACAGTGAAAAACTGGGATTTTTCTCCTTGTGGTGATCAAGTTGTGCCGATTTTGGAATGTCTGCAGGCTTTTTTAGTGAAAAATGTTGGGATGTTTTGGCTGTTTGCAGGTTCTTGATAAAGAAGAGCAGATGAAAAACCCTTGTTCCAGTTGGCTGGTCAACACTAGCTGGGACAATATCACTGTACTGGAGCAGCTGCCTGGTTTCCAAGGCATCATGGAATCTTTTGAACAGTATCCTGAAGAGTGGAAGCTCTGGTTCACGAGTATCGAACCTGAAAAATCTGCTCTCCCAGGTCTGTTGTGGCTTTTCTCCCTTTTGTTTAATTCTCTTTGGATTTGAAATTATCCACTATCCTGGAGCGTTCTTTGATCTGTGTAATATATATTTGTAGGTGATTGGGAGGATAAGTTTAATAACCTCCAGAAGATGCTAATAGTGCGCTCCCTGCGCCAAGACCGCGTCACCTTCTGTGTCACTTCCTTCATTATTGACAATCTTGGAGGTTCCTTTGTAGAGCCACCTGCTCTGGACATGAAGGCTGTGAGTGTCTCCTCCATGTTGAGATATACCAGACTCACATGTCTGCATCAGTCTTGTCCACCTCCACTAGCTTGCAACTCACAGACTATTGTTGCCACTATTCCCAGGTTGTAGAGGAATCCTCCTGCAGAACTCCGCTGATCTTTGTGTTGTCTCCTGGAGTTGATCCCACAGGAGCTCTGCTGCAGGTGGCTGAGACCTCCGGCATGAAGGAGCACTTTCATGCTCTGTCGTTGGGCCAAGGCCAAGCTCCCATTGCCAGGAGAATGATACAGGAGGGTGTTGAGAACGGTATATCAGCATCTTACCTTCTACTATTTACTCTCTTAATTAAGGTTTGGAACAGATCGATCAATCAATCATTCAATCAATCAATCAATCAATCAATCAATCAATCAATCAATCAATCAATCAATCAATCAATCTTTATATAGCATCTGTTACAATCATAATTGTTTCTAGGCACTTTACAGAATCCCAGGGCCTGACCCCCAACAAGCAACAGTGGCAAGGAAAAACTCCCCTTTAACAGGAAGAAACCTTGAGCAGGACCAGGCTCATGCAGGCTCATGTGGACCATTCTGCTGATGGGGGCTGGGTAGAGAGGGAGGAGAAGGGGGGAGGACAGGTAGAGGAGAGAATAGGCAGAGATCAGGGAAATACATTAATTATAACAAAGTGCTGGTATAGGAGTTGAGTAGGTCAGCAGGGTCAGAGGTCAGCATACAGCTATGAGGGCAGCAATACCTGTAGATGGAGAGAGAAAGAGAGTGGGGGGCAGAAAATCTACACAAGAAATAACATCATCACTGATCTACTTGGTGAGGAGAGGAGAGGAGAGGAGAGGAGAGGAGAGGAGAGGAGAGGAGAGGAGAGGAGAGGAGAGGAGAGGAGAGGAGACCATTTCCCAGTGGGGTGACAGAGGCCTGTCAGGTGATCATGTTTCTGGACCCCGGCAGCCTCGGCCTATAGCAGCATAGCTAAGATGTTAACCTAACGATTAGACGACCCCCTAATTATGATAATTTGTCTGTCTATGATAGTAACTGGAACTACTGAATTAGTAACAATAAGCTTTTTCAAAGAGGTAGGTTTTGAGTCTGATCTTAAAAGTAGAGATGGAGTCAGCCTCCCGTACCTGGACTGGGAGCTGGTTCCATAGCAGGGGGGGCTGGTAGCTAAATGCTCGGCCTTTACCTTTAGAGACTTTGGGGACCACAAGTAAACCAGCATTCTGAGAGCAGAGCAATCTATTGGGATGATAAAGTTTCACTTGCTCCTCCAGGTAGAATGGAGCTAGGCCTCTGTGGACCTTGTAGGTCAGAAGAAGAATTTTAAAAATTATTCTAAATTTAATGGGCAGCCAATGAAGAGATGCCAATACAGGAGTTGTGTGTTCTCTTGTTCTCTGTAACAGGATGCTGTGATAAAATGTATCAAAAGCAGCACTGAGGTCCAGCAGAACCAGCATAGAAATCAGTCCATTATCTGAAGCTATAAGAAGATCATTAGTAACTTTAATAAATTCTGTTTCTGTGCTGTGGTGAGCTCTAAAGCCTGACTGAAACAGGCTTTAGAGCAAACAGGCAGTTTCTCTGCAGGTGCTCCACTAACTGAGTCACCACCACCTCAAGAATTTTAGAGATAAAAGGAAGTTTGGATATTGGCCTATAATTTGCTAACACATCAGGATCCAGTGATGGTTTTTTAAGCAACGGCTTAATCACTGCCACCTTGTAGGACTGGGGTACATAACATGTCACAAAAGAACAATTGATCTGGTCCAGGACAGAACTGCCTATTATTATTAAAACATCCTTCAACAGGTGTGTTGGGTTGGGATCTAAAAGACACGTGGTGGACTTGGATTTCTGAATTAGTGAAGACGCCTCAGAAAAATATTTCAGATCTGGTTTCCAAGACGACCTCCATAACACAATGGTTGAATCATATCATCTGCTGCACCTGTCTTCTCAGGTCACTGGGTCTTCCTTGCTAACTGCCACCTCTCGCTCTCATGGATGCCTGAATTGGACAAGCTGGTGGAGCAGCTGCAGGTGGAACAGCCTCACCCAGACTTTAGACTCTGGCTGAGTTCCTCACCACACCCCGACTTTCCCATCACGATCCTACAGTCTGGCATCAAGCTGACCACTGAACCACCAAAGGTAGTGCTTGTGCTCTCTCTCTCTCTCTCTCTCTCTCTCTCTCTCTCTCTCTCTCTCTCTCTCTCTCTCTCTCTCTCTCTCTCTCTCTCTCTCTCACACACACACACACACGAACATATGCACGCATACATGCTATTCCGATCAGCCAACAGCTGTTGTCCCTTAGGGTGTGAAAGCCAACATGAAACGCCTTTACCAGCTGGTGAAAGAGGAGAACTTTGACTGCTGCTCCAGACCTGGTTTCTACAAGAAGCTGCTCTTCTCGCTGTGCTTCTTTCACAGCATCCTGCTGGAGAGGAAGAAGTTTTTACAGCTGGGCTGGAACATCATCTACGGCTTCAACGACTCAGACTTTGAGGTACTGACTGCTGAGTGACTGTTGATCATAACAGCGAGTTAATATCAATCAATCAATCAATCAATCAATCAATCAATCAATCAATCAATCAATCAATCAATCAAGCGTCTTTTACAATCTGAATTGTTTCAAGACGCTTTCTAGAATCCGCAGACAAGCAACAGTGGCAAGGAAAAACTCCCCTTTAACAGGAAAAAACCTTGAGCAGGACCAGGCTCATGTAGGGGGGTAGGGGAGGAGAGGAGAGGAGAGGAGAGGAGAGGAGAGGAGAGGAGAGGAGAGGCATAGAGCATAGAGCATAGAGCATAGAGCATAGAGCATAGAGCATAGAATATACATACAAAAATGCATTATATTCAATTAAATTGAATTGAATAAGCTGCTGGTTGAGTGGGTCAGCGGGGTCGGAGGTCAGTATACAGCTCTGAAGGTGGCGATACCTGTAAATGGATACAGAAGGGGGGGCAGAAAAACTACACAGGAAATAGCATTACTAGTCTACTTGATGAGGAGGAGGAGAGGAGAGGAGAGGAGAGGAGAGGAGAGGAGAGGAGAGGAGAGGAGAGGAGAGGAGAGGAGAGGAGAGGAGAGGAGGGGAGGGAGGGGAGGGAAGAGGAAACCATGACCCAGTGGGGTGACAGAGGCCTGTCAGGTGATCATGTTTCTGGACCCCGGCAGCCTCGGCCTATAGCAGCATAGCTAAGATGTGACCTAACGATTAGACGACCCCCTAATTATGATAATTTGTCTGTCTATGATAGTAACTGGAACTACTGAATTAGTAACAATAAGCTTTTTCAAAGAGGAAGGTTTTAAGTCTGATCTTAAAAGTAGCGATGGAGTCAGCCTCCCGTGCCTGGACAGGGAGCTGGTTCCATAGCAGGGGGACCTGGTAGCTAAATGCTCGGCCCCCCATTCTACCCCTAGAAACTCTGGGGACCACAAGTAGACCAGCATTCTGAGAGCGGAGCGGTCTATTGGGCTGGTAAGGTGTCACTAGCTCCTCCAGGTAGGATGGAGCTAGGCCTCTGAGGACCTTGTAGGTCAAAAGAAGGGTTTTAAAAATTATTCTAAATTTAACGGGCAGCCAATGAAGCGACGCCAGTACAGGAGTTATGTGATCTCTTTTGTCAATACCTGTCAGAACTCTGGCTGCAGCATTTTGGATCAACTGGAGGCTTCTTAAAGAGTTGTTTGGACACCCTGATAATAAAGAGTTACAATAGTCCAGCCTAGAAGTAACAAATGCATGGACTAACCTTTCAGCATCATGCCGTGTCAGTAGGTTTCTAATCCTTGTGATGTTCCTCAGGTGAAAAAAGGCACTTCTAGAGACTAATTTAATGTGTGGGTTGAAGGAGAGATTTTGATCAAAAGTTACTCCTAGATTCCTCACAGAGAGACTAGATGTTAATGAGATACCATCTAGAGTGATCATGTGATCTAATCTATCCCTGAGAGGTTCAGGACCAAACACCATGACCTCAGTTTTTCCTGAGTTAAGGAGGAGGAAATTTGAAGACATCCAAGACTTTATGTCTTTAAGACAGGTCTGGAGCTTCACTAACTTCTCTGTCTCCTCTGGTTTCATGGATAAATAAAGCTGAGTGATAATACCAAGGAATGTTTTTCTCTAGCTTGATTATTCCTTTAAAACACAGTTCTATTATTTGGTTCTGTTGTATTTCTCTCATCCATTGACAGTACCATTATCTCATTGTTCTGCCAGGATGTGGCATCAGGATGTCTCTGTCCTGATGCCACAATACAATGTGTCTCTGCTGCTGTCTTTTGGTCTGGACACCAGGACGTTTGCCCTGTATGTGTTAACCTCGCTGGCATCATCTGTAGCTTGTCAATGTTGTTGCAGGTGAGTGAGAGTCTGCTGAGTCTCTACCTAAATGAGTATGAGGAGATTCCTTGGGATGCCCTGAAGTACCTCATCGCTGGAGTCAACTACGGAGGCCATGTGACAGACGACTGGGACAGACGGGTTCTGACCACTTACATCAATGACTGTTTCTGCGATGACGCTGTCAGCCAGCCTTTGTACAAGTGAGACACTTTAACAAGCGCATTGTGTACGAGCTGAAGGAAAGTGTGAAAGAGCAGCGGGCTGTGAGTCTTACTGCTTCCTGTCTGTCTTCAGGTTGTCATCCTTACCTTCCTATTGCATTCCACATGACGGCCCCCTGCTGTCCTACCTGGGCTACATCAATGGGTTTCCACCCAACGAGCACCCCGAGGTGTTCGGTCAGCACTTCAATGCTGACATTGCCAGTCAAATAGCCGAGGCCAAGATGCTGTTTGACACCATGCTATCCCTGCAGCCACAGGCTACCGGGTCGGCTGCTGCAGGGGGGGCGCCCAGTCGAGAGGATAAGGTGCATTTAGTCACCCCTTCATGTGGACCTGTGTTCTCAGAAGTCCCCAAATTTAAAAAGCACTATGTGACTCTTTGTGACTGACGTGATGGGAACTCCTGACTGATCTGAAATTGGATTGCTGCTTTTAGGTCTTGGGGCTGTTGGCAGACATCCGAGGAATGATCCCACCCTTGATCGACTATGAGAAGCCCAGCTCCATGCTCCAGGATGATCCATCCCCTCTGAACGTGGTCCTGATGCAGGAGATCCAGAGATATAACTCTCTGTTAGACATCATCAGGTAGGACTTGTAAAAGTTGAGGAGGATCCAATTCATACCCACTCCCCAGGAGCAGCTATCTGCGTTTACATGTCAGCTGAGGGCACACTTGTGTTTGTGCCTTAGATCTTCTCTAGTGGAGCTGGAGAAAGGTATTAAAGGTTTAGTGGTGATGTCGTCCAACTTGGAGGAGACCTTCACCTCCATCCATGATGGCCGAGTCCCACCGCTTTGGGAGAAGGTGACGTTTTCACAGTCGTCCTTCATTTTTGACAGTTAAATGTTGTTGGCCAGTTTGTGTGGATGTTTGTCTCTGTGCGTCAGGCCTACCCCTCACTGAAGCCCCTGGCAGCGTGGACCAGAGATCTTGGCCAGCGAGTCAGTCAGTTTCAGCTGTGGGCCGAGACCACCCACCCACCCAAACTGTTCTGGCTCTCCGGCTTCACCTTCCCCAATGGCTTCCTCACTGCAGTGCTGCAGTCTCATGCTCGGCAGCAGAATGTGAGTTGAGTGATGATTGAAGAGTAGCTAGAAGGTCTTCAGCAGTGAAAATCACCTGGAGTCTCTCACACATTGAAGCATTCTCAATCTTTTACCTCAGAGTTTTCTGTCAAACAGAAGGTGGTTAAACTTTTTACCTCCATTTTCTTCCTTGTCCCTGAGATTTTGATGAGTTTGAATCATGGATAATAATGAGCGTAGAATTGGATTATATGTCAGATGTGTGTGTGTGTCCACTTCTCTTTGACAGGAGCCAGAAGTTACCAGCCATTAATTCTCATAAAAGTCACCCATATCTGTTTTAACACCATTTCTAAATGGTTGCATTAACTCCAAGAGAGAACTCATTAATGTCATTTACTAACACACTCTACATAATCATTGGGGCCTCTAACTTCTGAGCATCTGTGACCTTATGTCAAGTATTTTATTATATGGAAATATAGCTCAGTTCAAAATTAGATATTTTATTATACAAAGGTTTTTATTTCAAATGGAGGGAACTATCATCCATGGGTGTTCAGGCTGGGTTTCAGAATGTTTTGTGTCTAGATTTTTTTAGTTTTAGTAAAAACAGCCGATTAACGAGGAGAAACGGTTCCTCACTTGATCCAAATGTAGCTGCTGATTGAGAAACGTTTACCAACCAGATGAGGACAGCTCCTAAACGCTTAAATAGAGCCACACTGGTCTGCTCAGCTTTTAATGAAAGCACTGAGTTTGTTGGTGCAGGTGCAGGTTCTGGTTCCATCAAACTGGTCAGAAATGTTCCACTTAGAAACTGAATTCTGATGCATTTGAAAACAGACCCTCACTAGAGGCTCTAGTCAGGAGGAGCCTCCCAGAGCCCGACTGCTCCTTCAGGTTCAGGTTTCAGTTCTGAAGGCTGGTGGAGTCAAAACCAGCAGCTTTTATGAAATGTCAACCTGAAAGAGGAGAAGGTGGACAAGAGTACAGAGGTGAATCTCTAACAAAAAAAAAAAAGTCTTAAAATGATGATCGGTGAGGAGCAGATGAGTAAAACGTCCCTTTTTATCAGTTGATGTGAGTTGGACAGATTTGAACTCAGTCTGACGTCACTGGTTTTGATGGATGCGCTTTGAGCTGAGTGGTTTTTCGGAACTCCACTGTGATGTTTTGTCCTCATTAACGTCGTTTATGATTGTTGTTGCAGATATCTGTGGACACGCTCTCTTGGGACTTCATAGTCTCCTCTGGAGACGATGACTCGCTGCTGGCTGCAGCACAGGTGACAGGCGTGCTTTCAATTTGTCGTCTTCACTGCTGAACACATGTTTATTTTCTGGTCTGACCCTGTTCCTAGGAGGGTGTCTTGATCAAAGGGCTTTTCCTAGAGGGGGCTGGTTGGGACAGCAGGAACATGTGTCTGGTGGAAGCGGAGCCCATGCAGATGGTCTCTGCCATGCCTGCCATCCACTTCAAACCTGTGGAGCGAAAGAAGACTAACAAGAGTGAGTCTGTTCAGCAGCAGCTTCTTCTCTTGTGTTTGACTGACGTCTCGCCTTTGTTTAAACTGTGTGTAGGCATGTACGCGTGTCCCTGCTACTACTTTCCTGTGCGTTCGGGTGGGGCGGGCCGAGCATCTTTTGTGGTCAGTGTGGAGCTGATGTCAGGACCTGTGAATCCAGACCACTGGATCAAGAGAGGAACTGCCTTGCTCATGAGTCTGGACCACTGAGAAATTTCAACCTCTGCGTTTTTACGGATATGCGTCTGACATTCTACAATAAAATAAATCTGCTAAATGTAGTAAAACAATTTTCAAATGTAAAAAAAACCCAAAACTGTTCAGTTAGAATGTTATTAAAACATTAAATATATTCTGTCACCTGTGAAAGCAATAAAATGGAAAATGTTCCATCGATATGAAGAATTCTCCTTGTGAAATTTAGTGACGACACAGTTGGGATGTTTCCTGTCAGTTACCTAGTTCCTTAATCGTGATGCATCATGGGAAGAGTAGTTCTGTGCCGACTCGTAGGTAAGGACGCCAAAGATGTGAAAAATGTTAAATCAAATACTTGCCCTGATGTACTCTTAATTCTTGAACTGCAGGATTCCTTTACAGATTACAAATGACAGTTATCAGATATCGAAGGTGAAAGTTCTGACTCGAACTCGTCTCCATCTAGCAGCTTAAAAACAAACTATGCTTGAGCTAAAACTTGAGGTCAACTCTAAAATTGATTGTATGAGAAGGGTTTAAGACCAGACATAAGATACATTTTAGAAGTCCATTGAACATTTAATTTCACCTGCTCACAACAGAATAAGTAGTCCCACACCCAAGATCAGCAGACCTTTACACCTCTACTTTAATCATGATTATGACAGACAATGGTACTGATTGTACAGGGATTGGACTCCTACTTGGAGGAAAAAGGACATGAAGACAGATAAATACATCTCTAAAAGAAGACAATCCATACAATTGTTAAATTTAAATATACATGTAAGAAAATGTTGAATATTTACAGTTCATACTTTAATATGTTAACCCCTCAGAAGCTAAACCACTACTACATGTAGAAAGTGACAGAAACAAAAGAGACATTTTAAAACAGAAGAGCCTGTTGGTGAAAGTCCAGCAGGTGGTGTCAGAGGGGTTGAAGCTCACTTTCAGCTGATTGGCTGAGAGCAGATGACCCCGGTGGTTTGTTTATTGACCCCAAGATTTCACTGCAATATTTCAGAATCAAGCAGGTGGAAGAGGCTGAAATTACTGCGAAACACAAATGTACAAACCTACAATCTGTGTTGAGTCAAAATCTAAGGCACTTTCAACAATGTTATAACTGTTAGTGTAGCAAAGACATGATTTAAGATATTTTATAGTCAATTTTAATATCTAAACCAGAATCTTGATTAAGGTTACTGCTTCCCTGAACTGGGCCAACTGGAAGAACACATGGACAAAAAAAGTTTGTTACTGCTATCGTACAAGTTTAAAGACTTGATGAGAAACTAATTTATTTCACCGAATTCTAAAACAAGGTAGAAAAGAAGATTCTAATGTGGGCGCCAGCTAAGCTCTTCGTGCTGTGACTCTGTATGTACACTATGAGCAAGTCGGAGTGTTTATGGCGCTTTGGTTGTAGGGATGACCACAGGAGGCACGGAGGCACTGACAGGGATCACACCGGTGGCCAGCAGGATGATGATGAGCACGATGACCAGCACGACGATGATGATGGCCACAATCAGCTTGACGTTCTTCCACCAGTAGGAGCGGGCCACCTTCTGAGACGTCTGCTTGAAGTGCTGCGCCTGCACAGACACAGAAGTGGTCACATGACTCTGCTCAGGAGGACTGCGTCATACTGGCATTTACATTGTTCAAAGGGAGACGAGACGGCTGGTTCTGGAACATTCCAGCATGTGTGTGTGTGTGTGTGTGTGTGTGTGCGCCAGTCAACACAACCTGATCTACCTGGTCTACAGACTTTAGCCCTCATGTGACGCACAGCATCACAGAGGCACTTTAAAGTGAAACTTGACTCCGGACTGACTCAGACCAACAGCAGCGCTCATGAGCGACTCTTTTTTATGAGGACAGAAATAACTCCAGAACTTCATGATAAATGTGCAGCTCCTCCGTTGGTGTGGAACTAAAGCCAGTATCAGCCACCTTGTTAACACATAAGAGGTTCAGAGCCACCGCTGATGTCATCGGTTCCACTGTCTGTTGGGTCAGCCACAAGGAGGGTCCAGTGCTGGCGGTGCAGCCAAGCATGGGACCGCTGAAAAAAGCTTGTTGGAATCAACCTCAAGCACTCGTGCACGTTCTGTTGACTCACTCCAGCCTGCAGATCCTCCGATTTATCCATCAGGTCATCGAGTCTCTCTCCTCGGGCCAGGATCCGCTCCACGTTCTCCGTCATGATGTTCTTGACTCCATCCACCTGATCTCTCAAAGTCTGCACCTTGTCCTCTGGCTCCACCTGTACTCCCACTCCTCCCTGCAGACAGATGACACAGGACACAACTCAGTCAGGAAAAATACATTTTAATCCTGCAGAAAGTCTTGTCCAGTAACTTTTTGAAAGGAGGGACCGGAGAAACAAACTCTCCTTATAATATTAAAGATTTTAGTGGATTCTGGTGAAGAGAAATGTGAGAGACTGGGAGGGATAGAGGGGTGGAGAAATGGAGGTATGGGGAGATGGAGGGATGGAGAGATGGAGGGATGGAGAGATGGAGGGATGGTGCTCCTGTGAGGCTCCCTTTCATGACATGTGATGGCCAAACTGTCACAGTTGTCAGATAAGTTGTTGCCAACCGATAGCAGCTGCAGAGAGCGTAGGAACCTACAGCTTCCAACACTCTGTAGGCCAAATCCAAAGGATGTCGGCTTATTAATCAGCCAAAGGCGGAAAAGCGGTCGGAGTCTTCCGGAGTCTCTCTGGGTCAGCGTGTGACAGCTACACCATCAACGAGAGCAGTTGTTGTTTTGGCTGAGGGATTTAGCAGCAGAACAAAGCTAATGGTCTCGCAGGAAACAGCAAGATGCTGACTTCCGCATTTCTGACGGCCTTTATTTTCATTCTTTATCCCTCCAGGAAATCACATGAAGGATCTTCCAGCAGTTCTGTCCATCCTGTTTAACCATGTAGAAGTTCACTGAGCTTCTGTCTTATTAGGCATTTTCTCATCAAACACAACCTTAATGCAGAGAAAAATGCTCCACTGACAACTTGGCACAATTTTACATTTAGAATAGTCGATCTTTTGATTTTAATACGAATTCTAAAGACCCCACTGACACCACGATGTCCATCCAAGTGATTGAAGTGATTGTATATCATATTTTTTGTGTGTGTTTCTGTGCCTCTCCTCTCCTCTCCTTCTCCTTCTCCTCTCCCCCTCCTTCTCCTCTCCCTCTCCTTTTTCCCCTCCTCCTCCTTCTCCTCTACCTCCCCTTCACTCTACTTCTCCTCTCCTACCTATCCTATCCTCTACCTGTCCTCCCCCTTCTCCTCTCTCTCTACCCAGCTGGCCATCAGCAGGAGGGTCCCCCTACATGAGCCTGGTCCTGCTCAAGGTTTCTTCCTGTTAAAGGGGAGTTTTTCCTTGGCACTGTTCCTTGTCTGGGGTCAGGCCCTGGGATTCTGGAAAGCGCCTTGAAACAATTTTGATTCTATAAGACGCTATATAAATAAAGATTGATTGATTGATTGATCCAAAATGGTAATTTAATTGTGTTTGAAATTGCTTCAATAAACTCAACCCCGACCCTGTGCAGATGTAGATGGTTTGGCTGTAAATGTCACATAATCCTGACAGAGTACTCCAGATCTCTTCACAGTTCATCAGGCTTGCTGCTTTTCGGCCAGTGACACTTTCAAACCTGGAGTCAAGACCTTCATTAAGTCAGAGCTGTAAAACTGATGACAGAAGAGTTTAGTCTGGTGGCTTTGAGAATCCAGGACCAAACAAGTTTGACCCAGCTAGTTTTCATCTGTAATGATTCTACAAATAAGAGGAAATATTTCATTGTTGACAGTAAATGAGCAACATTTGAAGGACTTTAGCTGAATCCTCCGAACTTCCGTCAGCTTCCAGGAGATTCCGCTTTTTTCCCAGTTTATAAAAAACTAATATTCATAAGAAGAAAGAAAACATATTCGGGTATCTGTAAAGTTTCGAGTTTGAAGAAAAAGGTGTTTAACAGTGAGCGGAGATCCACCTGTTGCTGCTGCTCGTAATGGAGGAGAACCAAACACTCACCGGATCGGTGTTCATCGTGTTCGACAGATAAAGTCTTCTTTACACACAGAACGGCTGCAATTATCTTCAGCTCGACTCCTTTGTATTAAAATCTTTAGAAAAGTTGACACTCCACTTAATTGAGGATGTTTCTTCTATAGTTTTACTTCCTGGTTGTTGTTGAACTTTCGTCTCGAGCGTCGATGTGGCTAAAGCACAACCAACCACTTCCTGCCTTCAAAATAAAAGACTGACTTATGGCCAGCACGATTTCACACCACAGAAACTCATCGTCATCGTCGCTTCACCAAACTCAAATAAAATTTTTGGAAAAAAGAGATTTATGATCATTTTGTGTAATTTCCACACAAAACTACATTATAAAGTCGTATAAAATACATTTTTATATAAATGGAAATAATATTTAGTCTGGTCCCTTTATTTTCTTAATTAAATTTAAAAATACAATTAAGTTTAAAAATACAGTGCATGATTTTGAGTACCTTATGTATTTCCCACAAATTCAGATCACTAACATGTATTTACTGTAGTATGGTTTGAAGATTACGTCTAGATTAAAGTAAAATAGTCAATAAAAGTTAAAAAAAACCCAATTAATTCCTCCTGAATCTACAGGGTTCGTTTTAAAGGCCATTAAAAGTAAAATCTATTTTAAAATGCACGATATTTGAAAGCACGAATCAAATACCCTTCAAAACGCCAAAAAAAATCTACTTAGGGCTGATAAAGTAGTTAAAATCAGTATAATATTGGTACGTTATCATGAATATCGCAGCGTATCGTGCTGTCTTGAAAACCCTTTGCTCTTAATTTCCTCTATTCCCCACCTTGATGATGCAGTTCCGTTTTTGTCCCAACGAAGGCGCCACACCTGATTTCTACACTCGAGTTTTGAGGCCTTACGTCATTATTTGAGACTCCGCGTTATGTTGATCGGAACGAGACCATAAATAATTGAATGAGATTATTTCTTCCACAACAGGCTAAACATTTCAGAAGAATACTCAGTTGATTTTGTCAGATTATTATTTCAGCTTTTAGGCTCTTTACAGAGAATGTGTTTTCCTCATAAAAATAATTTTTTTGTCATTTTAGCTGTGTTGGAACAAATAAAGCTCAGGAGTCTAATCCAGGTATTTGTGATCGTACAGGTCCTCCCATCTTTATCTGAGCCTCCAACCAGCAGTATCAGCCCACTTTAACCTGCTCCACCTTTGCTGGAGGCACATTAGAGTTCATCCCTCAGCAGCAGATTAATGAAAATACCCAATAAGCAGAAAATGCTGAAAAAAAACTTTTATTTCTTTTGACGATGTGTTTTCATGCTGTGGATGATTTAAAGATCATTCATCTTCATAAAGGTTCTACATTAAAAGTACAGAATAAAAGTGAGGATTTCACCTGGGGAGGAAACAAAATACATTTGAGCTCCAATGAGTCCTGATTATTTACAAAATCCTCCAAATTCAAACATAATAAAAACACCGAAAGAAATCCGATAGAAGCCTCGGCTCCAGAGAGGCTCCTAGGTTCTCCTCACTGGCCTTGTCTGATGATGATGTCCGACATGTCGTCGACCTTCACCAGCTCCAGATTCTGTTGGTGACAAAGTTCATACAAACACACGTGTCTTCACATGTGCGAACCAAAATTCCAGAGGAAGTTGTAGCTTCACTCACTTTTTCATTAGCCAGATGGAGCAGAGCGACAAAGGCCAGTGGCACCGACAGGTTCTGAGCCATCATGTTTGGTAACCTGCAGCAGCACAGACAGAAGAATCACTCGTGTTTCTGAAGCTGTCATAGATGTGGATGTTTTACTGGTGCGAAAGCTGACAGGTTCTGGCACCGCTTCAGTCAGAAGCACCATCAGCTCCGTCTGGCAGGTCTGCTGGTACCTGTTTAGCAACGTCTTTGTGGTCTCTCTGAATGTCTTCTCCCCACACACCTCCGCCACAGGTGTCGCCGCCACAGGTGTCATCTCCTGACAAAGACAGAGTTTAGCAACCGTGCAGCCTTGACTGAGCTGCTTCGACTTTGCAAAAGCAAAAAGAAGAAGACCCAAATGCAGGGTGCTCGGTGTACCTGTGGAGGCTTTTGGGGACTTTCTGTTAGAAGAGTCCACATGTTGTTCTTCAGTCTCTTCATGTCCATCTTCTTGGCGGTCTTTGCGTAGTTGATCTCAATTTTATTAACCTACAAAAACACAACGTATGCACACAAAAAACTGTATCAGCACAAATAAACAAATGCCTAAATGTGGCTTTGTTAAGTTTGGCTCACCCGATGTGGTTCAGGTACCAGGTCGCCCTCCCCGTAGGTGGAGATGCCCTCCAGATCTTGTGAAGGTGGAGGTATGCTATCACCTGAAGGTTGTGTGTCATCTGATCCGGCAAAGCCTTCCACATCATCATCACTGTCCCCACCCTGGACAGGAAATTGGTCAAAGAGGAAAAGGAAATGATGTTTCCTCTTCACACACATACATTCAGCAGCTTGGGCTGGACAACCTCAAACATGGTAGAAAAGATCACTCAGATGTGTATCTGCAGATCCCTCCTGACAGTCTAAATAAACAAAGTTTCTGGAGCTCAGACCTGGATGCCAGGGCAGAAGTTAGCCGTGTCGTTAGCATTGTTGTAGTCATAGTCCCCGATCCCCTCACCGATCTCTCCAGACAGCCTCCTCTGGGCCTCCTGACTCAACTACAAACAACACACAAAATACATTTTTGTCTATCACACAAGCGCACATAAAACAAAGCGACCCCTGTCAACCGCCTGGTTGACTAAACGTGTGACCATTGTCGAGGACTCACTGAGCAGGAGGGTTTGAGACTGAGCTGGGACAGCGTCTCCGGGGGGAACTGAAAGTCTGCTGGCAGTATGGTTCTCTTGTTGGTGACATTGAGGGCAGACTTGCTGTTTGTTGTTGCTGCCTGTGGAGAGAAAAGAGTGTCTACAGGCAGAACTGGTGTGCTCTTAGTTTTGGTTGGGCATCATTTGATATAACAATGATTCCAATAGTTGAGTATTGTGTTGCTATGGCTACTTTAGCAAAAACAGAACATTGTCTTAATAAGTCAACAAGGATGAACCATCTTTGGTGCCTGATTGATCTGAGGATGATGGCTAAGCTGTCATCCATGTTGAACAACATGTCCCACCCCCTACAGGACACCCTGACAGCACTGGGCAGCTCCTTCAGTGAGCGGCTGCTCCCCCCTCGCTGTGTGAAGGAGAGGTATCGCAGATTTTCCTGCCGGCTGCTGTCAGACTGCACAATAAACATAATGCCCGCTAGTCTGCAGACTAGTAGACATAAATAAATAACTGCTTTTACCACTGGACTCACACAATAACATTACAATTCTCTAATAGCATTTCAACCATTCTGCACACACTGAATATTAGATATTTCTGATATGTATATTCTTCAGGTAAACTCCTTTCTGTACAGGTATACAATAGGCTAATTATCCATTTATCTTAGATTATTGTATATATATTTATATATTTTCTATTCTTATTTAATTTTTTTGTATTATATATTTATTATTATTACTTATTTTTCTTTTTCTATCCTTGCATTCCTGAATGTCTTTTCCTCCGCATGTTTTTGCTGCTGTTGCGCCGTAAATTTCCCCGTTGTGGGACAAATAAGGGAATCTGAATCTGATGCACAGCTGGATGACAATGAAAATGTTCTTACTCTTGTTGTGCGAAAATATGTATCAAAATTGACGTCATCACTGAAGTCAATTTCAAAGGTCTTCTTGGCTTTCCTCTTACGCATCTCCTTATCAGGCAGGTGATCCACTGCAAAGGACAAAACACATTACAGCGCAGGGAAAAACGGAACTGGGCACCTTGTGCCACCAGGAGAAGACTGAACTGTTAGTCCAGCAGAAACACATTATGTCCTCAGCATCAATTTACAGATTTCACTTACACTTGTGTTTGGGTTTGAACTGCCAGTAGCCTGGTCCGGCCCAGGTGGCCATGGTCCGTGGGCTGAAGTAGGAGTACTCTCTGGGCTGAGAGGACAGCTGCAGGCACATGGTGGCGATGTCCCCCTCTCCGATTGGAATGACGTCCCTGCACCATCAGAAGGCATTCAGTCATTAATCCCCTGGTACCAGACCCGTTTGTACACATTCATTGAGCTTCATGAATACAATAGTCAGTCATTCTTATTTGCAGAAGACCACATCAAACATATTTTCCAGACAGAAGCTACAGGGTCAAGATTCAGTGAGAGAACTCTGAATGTCTGCTGTGATCCACCATCTTTACCGAGTTTTTCCTGAGCCAGAGGCTTCACATCCGTCCTTGTGCTCTTCAGCTCTGTCCTCACAGTCACCTAAACCCTCCTCACAGTCAGCATCAAAGTCAGGACAGTCGTCATCCTCGGGGTCGGCTTCAGGCTCAGCATTTACATCAAATACGTGATCGCCTTGTTTCATTTTCTCCAGAAGCTGATTCATGGCCTGAGAGAAGATGCAGATTCATGCAGAGGACCTTCTCACATCAGAAGAATTCCCTCTGTGTGATTCTAAATTAGGTGATCACACCAGAGGTTGTAAAAGTTTGACTTTGCATAGTGTTTATGTCCTGTTTGACAGATAAGACACTGAAAGAGTTCCTGATCTTAAATATTGAATAAAACATCTTTTTTACTCATTGTTCTAACCTGCTCAGGCTTCCAGCTGCTGAAGGAGAAGTCCTGCAGTGAGGGACAGATGCAGCATTTTTCCTGGGAACGCTGCAGTCTGGCTGACAGAAACAACACAGAAACACAGACTGAAGAGTTCTACTGAGAAACAGTAGATGAGACACAACTAGGTGGGACTCAAGTTCAGAAGCAACATCAGAAGGACTCAGTCCACCATCAGCAGCAGATCATGTTCCTGGTGTTTGTGAAACAGTAATAAGCTGATCTCAGTTCATTCTTACACATGAAGGGGGATGCAGGAACCTTCTGCGGAGGTGGAGGAGAGTACAAGGGTATGGACTGGAGGAGGGTCATGTAGGATGGAAAGAGCAGCTCACAACGGCTGTTCTCACTGAAGAGTACCGACAGGAAGACGCCAGCAGTGCTGCTCTCATCAAAGGATGAAGCCATCCGCTGAAACATAGGATCCACCTGTGTGTGAGGACAAACACCTGGTTAAAGTACAGACGTAAGGTCTGAAGACCAGCCTGCAGTAATGTCATCACATCTTAAACATCATGACCCTCTGGCTATTCACTGACATCCTGAGAACAGGTCGGTCTTGTAACAAAGCAGGCAGCAGTAGGACGACCTTCAAATTTACAAAGGTTAAAAGAGGAGTGATGATTAGCAGTGATAATGATTAGCTACACCAGCCCTGTCCTCCTGTTACTGTGTAATGGGGTCTCTGTACCTCACACCTCCTCTCAGACTCTGAACTGTTGATGTTGCCCAGATTCTGTTCCACCGTTTTCTTGGGAGGCCTCTTTCTCTTTGGGTGCTTAGACACTTCAGCTCCAGCAGCGTCTTCATCCCTGCCTCCTTCTCCTGAACCGTGGTCTACGCCACATCAACACCAACGGTCAGATACCAGAACAATGTAAAGGTAATGTCTTAAATCCAATTTCAAAGGCTCCCACCTTCTCCAGGTTTGGTTTCAGCCCCAAGGCCACCTAAAACCCTGTAGGCATCAGCATGCACAGCATCCACCCTCACAGCATAGATCTTGGTGCTAGCATCCAAAGTGCCAGCTGCAACCTTAAAAGAGATGAAAGGGAGTAAATAACTACAAAGCTAAATGTTTCCGGATAGATGAATTAAACAGAATAGACAACAGTTAAGGTTAACTGATAAAACTGATTACAGACATGTCAAACCTTAAAGTTTGTGAGCTCAGAATCCTTCTGCTTCAGAATGTCAGCCATGTAGTCAATCAGATGTAGACCAAACGCATTCTTGGTGGTGATTTTCTGCAGAACACAGAATCTTACTTTAACATTATTCTCACAAGACACTCACAGATACCTATACGTCACATTATAATGTCTATGATCACACTTGCATTTTCTGTAGAGAGCTTGATGCAGGTGGAGTAATGCTCTGAGATTTGTGCATTTGAGAGCTTGGGAACAGCTGCAGGAGTGCCTGTAGTGCTGTAGGCAAAGAGCAGGTTTTATTTAGCAGATACAGCCCAACAGTGGGAAAAACAAACCTGGAGGGGGCCGAAAAATCTTCTCCTCTGACAATTTCACCAGTCTTGACCTTATAACTTACCTGTGAGATGTAGAGTCATTAAAAGACGATTCTGTTGCTGCCTGCAGGTCAATGACCCTTGACCTTCTGCGCTGACGCCGCTCCTTCTCGTCATCGTTGCCAGGAAAAGCCGCCAGCAGCGGCGTGCTGCAGGCAGCAGGAGACAGACCTTTGTTGTGGATGATGGAGGATGATGGCCACCCTGGGTGGACCCGGGAGATGGGGGTGGAGGATGTGCTCATTGTACTTGCCTGGGAACATGTTGACAACAATGTTATATGTTCAGAAAATGGCAGCTATAATTTCCGTTTTCTATTGTCATAGCCAGATAAAACATGGAATATTTGGGGATATTTAAATGACTGCATGACACAAATCTTGCGCAAAATCTAGAGTTTAGTTGAAACATTTGTTCAAAGTTAACCTATTCCCTACAAATTTTGTTAAAAGTTTCTTAATTAAAATGATTTTTAAAGCTTAACTTGGCTGGTTTGGCCCTGTAAGTAAACTTACTGTTGTAACCTGGAGGATCAAACTAATCATCACCGGGTCTAACCGAAACTTCAAACATGAACTGTTGTAAAAGCTGCCAGAGTAAAACTAAAATATGAAGGTAGGAAACATTATGTTGCCATCTCGCTAACGGTGTAGCATTGCTAAGCTAAAGGCAGTTAGCCTGTGCTAATAACAAGTGTCTTTACGACCAAGTACAACGGTATAACGTGTCTTTGGCTCGTTTAACGTACCTCTCTGAGCTTAAAACACAACGTTTCCGTCTATTCAACAGGTTAAAAACAGTAAAACCAGCGGAGCAAACCACTGAACAGGGTTTTCTTCCCGACCCGCGTTTGAATTTTGCGCCGAACGGTTTACGTACCAACGTGACGTAATTACGCAAACCACGCCCACAACACGCAAATTAAGAGACAAAATTAAAACAAATCATTTGAAAAAAATAATGATATAATATACGGTTTAACGTCATCATACAGGTGGCTTTGACACATGTTTGACCATAATTGTGGATAAATCAGAGTTATTGGAACTATTTTATTGATGCTTGATGACATAAATGTCAGATAAACTCTGCTTGACTCAACCACTTCTCACGTTTAGCTTCTTTAATCTTTTCGCCCCAAAATATTTGTATGAATTGAACACTTAAACATCGTTTACAGACAAATACTATAGGAAAACACTACAAACTGGAGGACACTCAGCTTTATAGAAACAAAAAAAGGAGCTTTCGATACAATCAATGGAATCGTGAATTTTACAGTTTATAGTCATGCAATTTATAGTGATTTTTCGATGCGCATCACGTCACATAAATGTAAACAGCTGAGCGCCCTTTGTGTGAATTTTGCCATAATTTCAGACTAGTGCAATTCGCGCTTCTCATGAAATACAACCTCAATGTCGAGAGTGATTTTTACTTTTGTCTGCGCTTTTAATTCTACCAACAAATGAAGGAACAAAGGAACGACGCCTAATCTGGCCGCTAGAGGGCAGCAATACGACGGGATCGGTGTCACAGATTAAATGGCCTATTTTTCATTTGCTACCAAATAAAATCAATTTAAAGTCAATTCACTCTGCAGATTTTCCACCTGAGTATTTCTTTGGTTTACTTTCCCAAACTACTTCACCTCTTTGATACTATGCTAACAAATATGTTTCTCTTATGAGTTTTATGACTCCATACAGAAATATTATTGTAACAGATTAACAGATTATTAACAAATTATTGTAACAGATTAATTCCTTTTCCAATTAAGAGAAGAAATAAATTATTAATCTGTGCAAGAAACATTTTGGAAATTGTTTTCCTAAAATCAGGATTTTATTTCTGTTACATTCAGTTTGTTTAATCATCAAAACACAAGTTCAAAAAGCATTTATTAGGTATTTAGTTTAACCACCAATAGGTCTGATACTTGTGTGTTTCCATCCTGTTGGATATTTAATTCCTTTAAGTTGCCTCATGACAAAAATCTCTCAGGGTTTGATTTTTCAGGTCCTCAAACTGCCTCAAATGTGTGAGTGACTGAATAAATTAAATGAATAAATGGCAGGGAACAGCTGGATGTATAGAACCAACAATTGAATAATTTTAATCTGACTGGATTAAAGTTATTAATGTGTGTCTTTAAACTAGAGCAGCAGAAAGGGATATGAATCATGTCCATCACTGTGGGAACATAATCAATCTTTGGAAGGTGTGTCAATGTACATTTATCAGCTCTTAGGAATATTCCTTTTGACTCAAGAATGTGCCCTTTGTCAGCCCCTCTAAAAACTGTGGAGATGGATTTTTGTTTTACAAGCTTAATGATGACAAAAGCCAAACATTAATGTCCACTGTCACCTCTGGAAGCTGCATGTGCACGTGTCCTTGGCAGGAACAAAGGGAACAAATGCCATTTGAATGTGGAGTTAATTGGATCATTTGTAAAAAGAGGGAATCATCATCTGCCTGTAGTTATTCTGGGTGTAGCAACAACAGAGGAGATGCTACATCATCTGCAGAGAACAAACCCTTCACTATGATTAATATATGTATAATATGTGTGTAATAAACCACATACAAGACTATGCATGTTCACCTCAGTTGTGCAGAATAAATGAAAAGCAGATTTGGTCTCTGCATGCGCAGCCACAAGCAGCTGATTGATTTTTCCTGTCTGGTCACTGATCGTACATGAGGAGGATTAAATGACTCAATCCTTCCTCCCTGTTACACTCATCCTTTTTATTCCACTCTTTAACTCTTAAGCCTGAAGATGTTTCCTCCCTGAAATCTCCCTTTGGACCCTGACTCAGATCTCTTATTAAATTCATCAACCTCTGGGGTTCAACAAAGAAAGGTGATATGTTTGATTTTGGAAAACAGTATCACGCATACCCAGCCCACCGCTGGGGTGATTGGAGCTCAGTGGCGCCCCCTCCGGGCAGGGTTGATACACTCACATAAACTCACCACATTATTCAGCTCTGTTGTTTTAAGTCAGAGCTTATTTGCATATTATAATAGTTCCCATCCATCATTGAATGATTCATTAATGATTCCAGCAGCCTTTAAATTACACACGTCAGAGAGCAACAACAATTAAGCGTGTTTCTTCCCAAACACGCTAATGGTTTCTGCATCAACTGCATCTTATGGTCCAGAGATACTCAACAACATCTGGTTTTAGCTGTCAGCTTCACTTTTCTTCTTCACTATCAGATTTACAGGATATTTTCGCTTACAAATCACTAATAATATAGTTTAAAGTTCGTCAGCTCTTGGAAAGCCCATTATCAACATGTGCGGTGTGGGAGCAGCTTCCTTGTAATTAATTATATTAACCCGTGTAGTTAATGTTCACAACAGAGAGCACTGTTGTGATATTAATAAACCAGCAGCTCATTCATTTCTGTGGGCATCACTGAGTATCAGCAACATTACAGCAGGTCAAACACTCAATTAATCAGTCATCATTACATTTGAGAACTCTTGCTTAGTTGTTTTAAATCCTGGATGCAGCATGTTGGTGAAGGGTTCTCTGATCAGGTCAGATCGTTAGAAGCAGAAAACCAGCACATGCAGCCAATATCTGACGTTGGATTAGGGATGACAGCCTAGCAGGTGCTGGTGTTAGTGTGGCTGGTGTGTGTCTGAGTTCCATCTGAGCTCCACCTCATCTCTATTTGAGCTCTACAGTTGGTACTGAGTGTGCAGCCTCACAGTCCAGGAAAATAGCCAAGACAATTTAATAACAGAGAATCTTTAAGATCAACCAGCTGCTTCAACAGAGCCCATCAGGGGGCTCTTATTTGGCTCAGGTCATGCTGCATGAATACATTAGAATTTAGAGAAAAACCGACAGAAAAAAAATCCCAAAATGTTGTTATCAGCTTATTTATTTATGTCTGTTTTTTGTAGTTTTATGTTGAAGGTTATACCTTCACCTGTTTTGATTGACACTTCCAGTTTGTGGTTGTCAGCCCCGCCCTCATTACTTTCACCTGTGTAGCTTTGGGACACCAGTCTGGATTTGTCTGCCTTCTGTTTTCCTTTGATCTTCTGCAGACACTAAGTCTTGTTTCTTTTATTTTGATTGCAAATTGAATAAATTAAAACAATTTTAACAATTTTTTTAATTTTAAAAATAAACCCAAACACTCAATTTTCAGGTCGTAAGCAAACACAGACACTGTTACCGTGACAACATTCAATCAACTGTACATTCTACAAACATTCACCACATGCTATTGAGACAATGAAAAAAATTGTCAGCATGACGATCAGCTACCAAAGTTTTTGGGATAATCAAACCAGTGATAGCTCATCACGATGGTGGAAACAGACTCTCAATCCTGTTAAAAACACAAATTTGTTCAAATGAAGCACATATTTAGCAGAAGGTGCTGAGAGCTGTTGGCTCTCCTCACCTCTTCATCTGACAGCCCTGTCCATCACTCCTGCTATGTTGACCCACACAGATGCATAGATGTGAAAATGTTAAATATTCCCTCTCAGGAGTAAAAAAGGTGTGAGGTGATGGTGGTGCAGCAGAGCAAATACTGTCACATCTGTGGATCCGCCACCATCCTAGATTCCTAGATTGGATGAGGTGTTTGTTGAGGAGGCCACTTTAGCTCACTGAAGGACTTCCATCACATCCAGCCGTGAGACTTACATTTTGCTTTTGGATATTGGGTTTGAGATGTTACGTGCACACTGTGTAACACCCTCATCACAGACAACTGAATAAGGAAAAATGGTCCCATGAATACTGATGGCTCATATATGGAAAGCAGGTGGTGGCAGCCAAATATTGATTTAATTTCATGATCTACTGACTAAAAAATGTGATTAGTAAGATGGACACAAGCCCGTGGCAGATCACCTGGAAAATCTGGCTTTTTCAGCTTGATCGATTTTCAGCCCATCGTGCGGTTGTTACTGACGATGTAATTCATCTATTCTTCAGAGTTTTTGACAGAAATGATAAGCTGCCCATATGTGACTGTATTTTTTGAGTGCAGCTTATATGAAAACGGTTGTTTCTGCCTGATAACAAGAATAAATTAAAGTAAATTTCCACCTCGGCTTGAGCTTCCCTTGATGCTGTGAAGAGACCTTGTCCTAACACCAGAGTTGATTAAAGGCCACCATGTTGACTGTGTGCAGTGGTGAAGAACTTTCAATCTGGCCTCAGAGGGGAAGGAAAGATAAAGAGGTGCTCTAAAGCACCATCGTGGATGTAATGATGCAGAAAGAGGATCGCTCTGCAGGAAACTGTTCAGGACCTTTTCTACCATCAATGTACCGATTCATCCCTGAGGAAGACAAAAGTCTCCCTGTGGTGGGAGCTTTTAATTAAAGGACAGCTCCAGAGTCCACCAGTGAGGATGTCTCAACCAACATCCCCGTGATGATGAGCAGAGTAGTAGGATCAGAAACTATCAATCATTTGATGCTCAGAGATAAGTGTGGGGGTCAGAGGTCAGTGACTCCTTTGTGTTGTAGCAAATGGATGAACAAACCATGTGACTCAGGTGAGCTGCTGGTGAGGAAGCTGGATACAGAAGCTTTGTTGTCTGTGGGTCTGCTTGTGCTTTGCATCAGGGCTGGTGGGAAATGTTCCTGGTATAATTCATGGATGGGGAGGAGTTGCACTCTTTTAAAGATATGATAAAATGTACAAATAGAGAAGTTTATTATGTTTGAGGAGCAGAAGTCAGTCAGGACTGACGCTGCTGCAGATCGGTTGGGTAGATGACACAGGGCCTGCAGGAACGTGATTCTTCGCAGGTCTGCAGCCAATTTACAGTCTGTCAGGCTGCAGGTAAATATTTTAGCAACACTGAGACCGCAGATTAATGAGGCTTAATCCTTTTTTAAAAGGCTCTGCTGCTGATTTGAGCTGCACGGGACACACTCCTCACATGCTCATGTAGTTAGCTCGTATAGATTTTGTGGTTTCATCCAGGACTGTCCATTAGAGCTTAAAAAGGGGAAATAATTACATTTTGAAATCTACCCTGTAAATGAGTGAATTGAACAATTGAATGTTTAATTTTGAACACGTGGAAATATGAGAGCCACTGAGCCCCATTTCCATTCTGTTCTACACAGTCATAAATCCAGTTTAAGGAAATTGCTACAAGCGGCAAACAGGAACTGAACCCCAAGAGGCAGAGACACACACAACAGCCAAAAATGATAAACAAGAAGCTTTACTGAAGAGTTAACAGTCAGTAATCTGCAGACAAGTCCTAGGTGGAGGAACTCAGGAAACACAGTCGGGTCAGGCTGGGTGGCACGAACAGGCATCTGAAAGGGCAATCAGTAGGGCAAACACACAATGAATTTTGAGATTGAAACTGGAATACAAAAGCTTACAGGTAGTCCAGAATGTTTAGGAGCCAGGCTGTACCATAGGTGGTTGAACAACAAATCAGGTGGTTGAACAACAAATCAGCAAATATGGAAGTGTGAACCAGTCTTTCAAAGCAGGAGGCAGGTGCGGATGATTGTCTGGTGAAGCAAATCAGATGTGCAGGTTGATTAGAGTGAGTGGAGAGCAGCCCTGCCCAACCTGAAACTAGACAGCCAAGGGAGAAACAGAAAAGAATCAGAAAGTGAGGGGGGAGGGCACACACTAAGGAAAATTCCTAACAGAAATATTCCCCCCAGGCATGCCCTGATTGTATTGATGTAGTCTTATTTATGGCTCTCTTCGGTCCCATTTTAAAAGATTTGTCACCTCAAACATAATTGATACGTTTTAAATGGGACAGTGAAATATTCCCTCCAGGATTTTAAAACACCAATTTGACCCCTGCTAGAGCTCCTCACTTGTAGATGTAAATGAACTACCTTGAATTTGCATTTTTATGGTAGATAAGGTCATTGTGAGATATATGGGCCGCCTTGGGTCTTCTGTTAACAGCCAATTAGGCTTCCGACAGGACTGCAAGGTTAGGAACGAGAACAGGAAGAGGAACCGACTCTGATGGGTCGCCAGGTCATCACATCTTGCTGAGGCCCTTCAGAGTTTCTATCTTCACGGCAGTCTTTGGAACAGTTCATCATCCTGGTCATTGTCCTGTATTTGTCTTTGGCCTAGTTTGACTCCTGTCTGTGGAAGTCTTGTGTTGAGGCCTGTGGAGTGATGCTCAGTCAGGTCTAATAAATGTGATGGCTGTGACTGGTAGACAGGGTTACGCTTCTGTTTCATACTCAGAAAAACCATTAGTTAGTTACCAGGAGGGGCTGGACACAGAACATGGGTAGGACCAAACCACAACCAAACCCAGAACCTTCTTGGTATACGGCGGTCATGCTAACCTCTGATAACCCTGAACTGTGGTTTATTACAGTAGTAGTTAAGGCTGAGTGACCTACTCTGCCAGCTGAAGACTCCTTCAATTACATTTCCCTCCACATTTTTAGTTTGGATGGTTTGGTGCCTTTGGCAGATTGGGTCTTATTTACTCTGAATCCCCACCAGATTTCATATCCTATTGAGAAAAGAACAGTAATGAAATATCATCTGCAAATAAAAGGAACGTTTCAGGTTGGTGGTGGTTCTGCAGGACAGGCAGAAAATGAGATAACAGGAGAGTTGGTGGTCTGAACCAGAGCAGCGCTCAACTGTTTGGACCTCATTGTTGCTACAGAGGAGTGTTTATGATCCTGAGAGGCTTTAGTAACAGAAATGATCATCTGCTACATTCGCGACTGTAAATGTTGATGTCTTGCTCATCCTGGTGTTTAAATCGCTGCGTGTGTCCTCTATTTATCAGCTCCAGTTATTAATTGAGAACACTGTGCACCTCCCTTCTGACATTTAAACAAGCTTTGAATTGGAATATCATTACATGCATCATCCTCTAAAACTCTCTGCCCGAGGAGCTTCTACTGTAACTCTGTGGGAATCCTGTTAATGTTTATGCTTGTTGCACAGTCTCAGCAGTCCTTTAAGGGTGTTTGATAGAGCTCCATCACAGAACTCTCATGATGAGATAATAAAGGCCCCACGTCCCCCACCATTGACCCTGCATTAAGTACACTCTAAAAAAAGACCGTGAAATGTACATAAAAACATTGTAAAATCCCTACAAAAAAATCTTGTAAACCCAAATACATATATTTTTTGTTTAAATCACTGTGAAATTTTGTAAACTATTAAACAGAATTTTTTGTTAGATTTACTACAACAATATGTGATTTAAATGGAATTTATTTGTTAAAATTACAAATATTGGTAAAAGAAACCGGGAAATACTGCAATACTCATAACAAAACAACTTTGATAAATTGACATGCAAATATTGCAAAAACTATTGTTTTAGTCTTTTTTTAAAAAAAAAAATACAAAAACTATATGTTATTCCCTTCACAAGTTTGTTCTTTTACCAAAATTATTCCTTTTAACATTGATGAAATTATGTTAATTGAGGTCAACCAAATGTGATTTCACACAAAATTTCATTGTAACGTGAAACCGTTTACTGCCTATCTATTTATATTTTTTAAAAATATAAACTTATAATGACATTGTTTTTAGTAGCCTATTGTACTGTTCAATCTTAACCCTTGCTTTATATATTTTTTGTCTTTAAATTTGAATGCATTACAGCCCATTATTATTATTGATGTTAATAATAATAATAATAATAACTGCAACAATAACAACAACAACAATTATTATTATTATTATTTATATAATAATATTTATTTATATAATAATTCAAATAGAAAGCCAATACCGGTACAATATTCATAATACTCGTAATGGGCAGTTCATCGTCATCACTGGCTAATCAACCTAACAGCGCCTCATACCTGTGCAATAAAGCCGCCTCCTTCCGATACTTATTTTTTTGAGTTTAAAATTGCGCGGGTTAAGCTCGTCTCTGATTGGATAATGATGGAAAGACGTGAAAGGCGCGAGCGCCTCGTTGACGGACACAACTGACACCACTCGCGAACGGGTCGGAACAGAGCAGAAATCGCAGAAATTTTTCATTTCAAAAGAGTTTACTAAAAATCGACACACTACATGCAAGATTTTGCAGGGTCTATAGTGACTGCGCAATTGGAAAGTCTAAAGTTTGCACGGTAAGTTTTCTTACTTTCTTTCGGAGACCTAGCAAAAATGTGTGCTAATAGCAAATGGCTTAAGTTAGCAATTCTCCATATTTCAGTACATCAGTTCGTAATTATTAAGCAGAAAGAGACAGACAAACACTTGAAATTTTAAAATTGATCACCTGTGTCTTTTGTAAAAAGAAATTGGTTACGTTAAGATGCTATGTGCAACATTGCAGAGTGCATAGGAATGAGCCACGCTGTCTTTTCAAATGTGTTGGCGCCAACTGTAATAAAACCTTTACTACTCCAGGCAAAAAACGATTTAAACTGGTAGAACAACAGTAAAACTTTGCATGTTAAATGGAGCTGTTCTGTATATTATACATACAAGCTACTCATATGCAGTAGTTGTATGTTTTAATAATCAGTTTAAAATGATTAGAACTACACCAAAAAAATGCAAAAATACATCATGATAAAAGACAACAGAATATCACTTTTAGGAAATTTATTGAACAGCCATTGTGATTAGTTGCAAACAATTAGATTCATTTTTTCCAAAATATAGAGCATGCAAAGAAGTTGGGGTCCAGGGTTGTGTTGCTGGTTTCTTCCTGCAGTTGCTTGGAGGAGCCACTCATCAGCCACGGCTGGCGCCGCAGGCAGACGCACCTGCGGGCTCTCTTCAATCTACCATGCTATTTACCATGCTATCTTCCCTGCTTGTTCGAGGTCTCCATGTCGTCTGCTGGATCTGTGAATGTGCAGAATCGGACTCCTGAGATTCCTGCAGTCCAGGAGGACTGCCTTTGTGTCCTTGGTGTCTTCCCGGCACGGTTGAGGTCCCCGTGCCGTCCGCAGGACCGGTGAACGTTCGCAGGTCCAGCAGACGACATGGAGACCTCGAACAAGCAGGGAAGACGCAAGGGAAACAGGCAGAACAAAGCATCAAAGCCACAACACATGGGAGTTCTGTCCTTAAATGGCACGGTAGATTGAAGAGAGCCCGCAGGTGCGTCTGCCTGCGGCGCCAGCCGTGGCTGATGAGTGGCTCCTCCACGCCACTGCAGGAAGAAACCAGCAACACAACCCTGGACCCCAACTTCTTTGCATGCTCTATATTTTGAAAAAATGAATCTAATTGTTTGCAACTAATCACAATGGCTGTTCAATAAATTTCCTAAAAGTGATATTCTGTTGTCTTTTATCATGATGTATTTTTGCATTTTTTTGGTGTAGTTCTAATCATTTTAAACTGATTATTAAAACATACAACTACTGCATATGAGTAGCTTGTATGTATAATATACAGAACAGCTCCATTTAACATGCAAAGTTTTACTGTTGTTCTACCAGTTTAAATCGTTTTTTGCCTGGTAGTTCCACGTTAATTTAACAATTTATTGACGCATAATAAGTAGTTACATGTAAAAAGTACAGGAAATGATCTATTTATATACAACAATGATCCATGAAATTGCTAGATTTTTTTTGTAGAATTAACAGTTCAGCCTTGGCATTCACTGTAAAACCATTTACATATTTTCTTTGTAAATTAATTTACTGTCCTGTTGGTTTTTTTACAGGAATTCTCTGGTAACCACAGCTGCCAGCGTTTTCCTGTAAAAACGACGGTCTTTTTCTAACAGTGTATGGACTCTTCCATGTTGACCTGCTATGAGGGAAGAGGCTCAAAAGAGCCATAACTTGATTACATTGTTTGTTTCTTTGTTCTTGTTTTACAGCAAGTCAGTTTGATTCATGCAGCATCTGTTCTGGTCATGTTTGTCTCAGGGTCTTTTGCATAATCCCAGATCCTCCGGTTGAGCACTTTCATGCAGCATTGGGACACAAAACTCCCAGTGAATGAGGCTGATGTTTGTGCCTTATTGAAAACTGGTATTAAAAAAATCAAAAGTCTGGCTACTTAACTGGAGCCACTTATAGTTTTAAACAACTGAAGGATCCTGTATGCAGGAAATTTTATCTTTGTTAGCATGTGTGTTAAGTAGAATGTCCCTGACTACAGTTCTATAGTCCAGTTTGACGATTTGCTGCAAACAATTAATTCTGGTCTATCAGAAAATCATATTGTGACTTTTAAGCTGTTTCAAAGCTACCATTTAAAGGAACATACAGTATAAAGGTGTTAAAACTGAGCTGGTAGTTTCCATGAGTCTGCTTGGAAAAGTCAATCAGGTTGTAGGGGTGGCAGCTTTAAAGGATGAAGGAGATGAAGATGCAGCAGATTTTCTGAAGGTGGAAGGCCTTTCTAATGAATAACACATTCACTGGTGTGCACGAGGTTGGCTGTCCATGAGTTCTGCCTATGCTCTGAGGTGGACAAAAGCATAATGAGACAGGTCACTTGACAGGTCACTGTGGGAGTTCATGTATTTATAGCTATGATTAAGGTGTCATCACTGGCACACGTGCATGTGAAACATTTGAATTTTTAACTTTGCTACCAGACTTGTGGTAATAACCTGCAAAGACTGAATCAATTATACAGCCCCTCTCCATTGTTGGTGATATAAAGTGACTTTGTGCAACTGCACCTGTAGCTCGGAGGATAGCGGAAATGTTTACAGACAGACATCAGGGAATCATTGCAGGTCCAGAGTGAATTTGTTCCATCATCTCAATCATGCTCTTCATAGAGGATTTAATATTGTTCCCATTGGAGTGTTTACCTGATCAAAACTGGTTTTGTAGATCTTTTCTACATTATTTTGCATCTACCATCACTGAACAGGTTCACACTTATAAGCTATCTTCAAATCTATCCTGTCTGGCTCAATCTGCATGCTCAGATTCTATTTCTGGTCCAGTATTGTCTGGATCCACTACAGTGCAGGCCTACAAGAGCAGGCCCGCTCTTGTTTTTGGTCTTGGTTTGGTTTTCTCTTGGTTGTTAACTGGCCAGATGAGGGTTTTCAACACTGCTGATATAAATCATCCTCTAAATCAGACAGGGCCGTTGAGTCAGGGCCGCTAAGACAGGGCCACTGTTGATGGCCCATCTGTCTGCAGGTTTGTTGTCCAACTTGTACAACATTGGTTTTGAACTGATACTAATAAAATCAAAAAACTCCACTTCCTGTCTGCTGACACTATTGGAGGCATTTCGGCTGAGTCACCGCTCATTAACGCTTGGGCTCTAATTTATAAAGGTAATAATAATAATGGTTCTTATTTTGGCATGCCTTGAAGGCAAATCATAAAATTTCATATAAATGTTCACTCAGATTCAACTATGTTATGCACTAATACACCTCAGTGAATTGCTTGTGTGAGTCACTTCGCAATAAGCACAATTTGTATTTTGATTCTTGTGCAGGACGTGGAATGCGCTGGAGGGCAGCTCCATTTATGCCCAACCTCCTGGATTTCACCAATGAGGATGAAACGGAGCATGAACGGAATGGCTGGACTCCACTGAACTATGTGGAGCAGTACATCGATCACAATTTGATCAAAAACATAGCTGACTGCACCAACGCTATGTCACTGAGTAGGAGTGGGGACCTACTCAGAACATCAATGGATGAGGTGTACCATTTTTTTGGTGCCTGTATCCTGATGTCCTGTCTCCCGTACCCCAAAATACGGATGTACTGGTCCAGGTCCATCAGCGTCAGTCCCATAACAGAAAGATTCATGCGGGACAGATTTTTCAGGCTGAGGCAATCATTAAAAGTCCTTATTGACGATGATGTGCCAGAAGACCTCAGGAAGCGGGACAAATTTTGGAAGGTGCGACCTTTCGTCAATAGGATTTTGCAAGGCTGCAGGTCTCAGGCTCGGCCTGAATCTGTATCCATCGACGAACAAATGATTCCCTTCACAGGAGCCTGTCCATGTAGGCAGTATTTGCCCATGAAGCCGAACCCTGTGGGTATTAAGAACTTTGTTTGTGCCACAACGGATGGCATTGTGCTGGACTTCGACCTCTATCAAGGTTCAGCTGCTTTGCGTGAGCAGGTCGAAGAACCAGAGGGTCTGGGTTTGGGGAGTTTAGTCATGGCTCGTCTGTGTCAAACTCTGCATCGTGGCACAAAAGTTTATTGTGACCGGCTCTTCACCAGCATCCAAGGTGCGGAGCAAATGCTGAGGAAGGAGCTGTACCTTACCGGTACAGTAATGAAGAACCGGGTCACTGCAGCGGTGCAGAAGTTACCCACAGACAAAGCCATGCAAACTTCCGGAAGAGGAACTTCCAGAGAAGTTTCTAGTGAAGACGGACAGCTGTGTGTTGTTAAGTGGTTTGACAACAAACCCGTTTTAATGATCTCAGCTGTCCATGGGACACAGCCTGAGGATACCTGCCAGCGCTGGGATAAAAAACAAAAAAAATATGTGTCTGTCTCCCGACCATGTATTGTTCGGGAGTACAACATGAAAATGGGTGGAGTTGACCTGATCGACCGCATGATCAGCTATTATCGCATGAGCAGCCGTACCAAAAAATGGACAATTAGGATGCTCATGCACTTCACAGATCTGGCTTTAGCCAACAGCTGGCTACTGTATAGGAAAGATCTGACAACGTGTGGTGCTCCAAGGAAGAGCATCATGCAGTTCCTGGAGTTCCGCATGGACGTGGCCAGGACCTTCTTGGCCCAGCATCACAGCCAAGAAGAGGATGCAGACTCTCCAGGGCTGTCAGATGATGACTCTTCCGAAAGTAAAAAACGCCCAGTGCTGGCAGTGCCCCATGTGTCCGTCCGCAGAAGGGCGAATGCACATCTCCCAGAGATGCTAAACATGAAGAATGCTGCACGGTGCAGAGCAGCAGGCTGCACAGGGAGAACCCGGGTGCGTTGCGTGACCTGCAAGGTGTTCTTGTGTCTACAAACTGAGCGCAACTGCTTTTTAGAATTTCATAAGTAGCTATGTTTGTATGTGTTAATGTGTTATTATTGTCATTGTTGTTCAAAAAATGTTCAAAACTATGTAAATATGTGTTATTAATAATGTGTTGTTATTATTGTAATTACAGTATAACTTGTTCAGAAAATGTTCAAAACTATGTAAATATGTGTTATTAATAATGTGTTATTATTGTAATTACAGTATAACTTGTTCAAAAAATGTTCAAAATTATGTAAATATGTGTTATTAATAATGTGTTATTATTGTAATTAAAGTATAACTTGTTCAAAACATGTTCAAAACTATGTAAGTAAAGTGTTTTTCATTCTATTACACAAAAACTGTATTATTGATTTTATTGTGCTTTATGGTGATTCAGACCCATTTTTCTCTAAAACTACATCATGTAAAAAGATGATGCTTAGTTTTTATACTTATTGGGTTCCAATAAGTCCAAATAGCAAAGAGAAATAAAAATTGCATATCAAAACAAGAGCGTGGGTCCTAAGCAGCATGTTTAAGTCCCAGTTTGTTCCTCTTCGATCCACTCTGGATAACTTGAAGGTTTGATGCTGTCTGTCTGAAGGCTCCTCTCCTGAATGATAGAAGGGCTGTTGATCTCTGCTGCTTAGATCTCAGATTAGCTGCCAATGCAGCTCGCTGTAACTCAGCTCACGTTAGCCTCCAGACTTGGGATCAATTGCATTGATATTTCTTTTCTTTTATGTGATTCCCTCATGCCTCCAGTAAGTCCTGATGTAATTAACAGCCACTCCTTATCACAGGCTGTGTGACCTCTTGTGGGACTAGAGCAAAGGTCACATCTCTATAAGTCTGCTCTTTCAAGAGGCACTTGAAAAGAGTTGGTAACACAGGAGTGTGCATTAAAAGAGGAGGTAATTAAAGGTGTAGAGGTGATAATAGAGTTCAGCTACCTCTGGTGGTTTTACAATCCTTGCCGGTGTGAATTGGTGCATGGCCAATCTGTTTTAGAGGAACTGTTGACCTGATCAGCACCTGTGTTGACTCTGAAACCATAAGATGTATGAGGTGTCCAGAATCCTACTTCCATCAAAATACAGTCTTGGCTCGACCATTCTAGGTCGCGTGGGCAGCAATAAAGTTCAAGCAGATGTCTGAAGGCAGCTGCTAAATGATAAAGATGTACCAGTGCTGTAATCTTCAAGTAATAATGGAGTAAATGGGCTTTCAAATCGTCACCCGACCTGGAGCTTCATGTAGCCCCAAAGTCACCTTTCATTATGAAGATGCCACAGAGGTCAGCTATTAAATCTGGATAAATGCTGACTGATCATGCTTGTGTTTGTGTATATGAGCGCGCACATGTGCGTGTGTGTTTGCGTGTGCGTGCGCATGCGCGTGCATGAGTGTGCATCCAAATAGTCAGGTTATCCGGACAGGTGTACACTACCCAGCAGCCCTTGGTAATTGTAATCTGAGGTTAAGATGGTTGTGCTGGTTATGTGATTTCCCTTCAGCCTTTTCTGAAGGTTGCTGAAGATGAATAATCGGGGTTACACGTGCACGACAGTTTGTGTAGTCTGGACAAAACACTGGTCCGAAACCAAAATGTGTGCAGTGGATAAAGAACCTGGAGTTTTTCATTCCACTCGTTCATACAGAGAATGTAAACAAGTCATTTCTCCCTTTATCTCAACAATGTTCACTCATATCAACACCCCTGTTTCTGGAGACACAGAAATATTCTGATGTTTATTTTGGATCAGACAGAAGCAGAATGTTATTTATTCAAGTTGTTGCACATTTTTGGCTTTCATCCACATAAAACTAAGGAAAAACAAAGCTGCTTAGGGATGGAGGATGGATGGATGATGGATGGATGGATGCATGCATGATGGTTGGATCGATTGTTATGGCAGAAGTCCAACAGGACACTGAACCCACAATGCAGACCATGACCAGAAAAGTCCTTTTCCAAAAAGAGGTTTATTCAAAACAAAAAGAGCACCAAGCAAAACTTGCAGGTGTTGCCCAAACGAAAGCAGGCTGGATCCAGGAAACAAGGCTGAGTGTGGCAGGTGAGGCACTTGGTGTTTACGCAATGAACTGGCGGAGCATGAGAGGATGAGCAAGAGATAAATACAGCTGCTTCTCAAGAGCTGACGAGCAGCAGGTGAGAAACTCCAGAGGAGGGGGTTGGAGAAATTTGCCTGTCACACCAAACCTGCACAGATTAGGGAAACGAGCACAAAGAAACAAAGCAAATACAAGTTAGATGCGTGATGGGTGGGTGGACAGATGGAGGGATGGGTGGATGGATTAATGAATCGTTGGATGCATGAAGGGTGGATGGATTAATTTTGTAGGAATGTGCTGAAAGGTTTGCAGCTACTTGTTTATATTTTTATAATAAACACTCGGATACACTGCTGCTCATGATGATTTCCTCATTAACCACCTGAACAAAAACAGATGAACAGAATAACCAGTAGCTCTTCTCTCTTAATTCTCTGAGAATCTGTCAGTCTGCAGCAGAGAAACAGAAATTAATTAAATCGTCAATATTTCAATAATTTTTGACAAAAGTGTCTTTTCTCAACAGAAACACTTACATTTGAAGATTTCTGTTTAACAACAGTAGCACCACCATCAGCCAACACATCAAAGCTAACTTCTGAGAAACCTGAAGGGAAGCAGTTGCTCTACAACAACCACCATTACTACTACTGCTATTGCTACTACTACTACTGCTGCTGCTATAGAGAAGATATTTGGACACGTTAGCATGGTACCTAGCTGTGAGAAGCAAGAGGATTTTCTTGCTTCATAAATTGGGAGCCACCTTTCAAGCTCAGCTCAGTGTAGACATGTGACATTTGGACTAATTCATTTTAGCGGCCATGAGATTGTAACATCTGCTGCGGATTAGCAACACTAAGCCATTAATAACATTTAATGGATGAAATGTGTAATTGGCTAAAGCCTGCAGCTGCAGTATTACTCTGGGTGATTGTTTCTGGCGTGTGTTGAGGTTCAAATCTGAATCCAGACTCACCTCCTCCATTAAAAATACTTTTTGAAAATAATTTCTGTAAGTAATGAGAGGGGACGTGGTATTTATGGCCGAGTGCGTTATCAGTAACGAGGTTTAAAGTTCAGAGTAAAACATGGAGTCAGTCTCATCTGAAAACAATCACAGTGGAGGGAAAATGTCTGTTCACATGCTGATAAAGCTCAGTTTTTATCTTAGGCTGCTTCTGCTTTACTCTTGCACTTAGAAAGAGAAAGGACAGATTGATGATGAATTAAGCCTCATTAACTTCTACTGGGAATTTTTCTCTGGCTCTTTAAAATGGGAATTTTAATCAACCGTTATTTATTTATTAATTTGTAGATGCATCATTATTGTTCTGAATTAAGGTGAGATCTTAAATGATGCTTAAAATACTATATTACTGATATCAAATCTAAGATGATTGAATTAACATGGAACATATTCACTTCATAATTTAATTTGTTAGATTTGTTTACCACGGACACAGTGTATTATTTTCATATAATTTTACTCTTTCCCGGTAGCAAATGAGTGAGATTTAACCTTGAGGTCATGAACTGGCTGAACGCCGTTTATAAGAAGTTTCTGCTCTGACGTGAATCAAACACACACTAACATTACTGGAGACATGTGTGAATGAGAAACACACATTTTGTTCATGAGTTCTAAACACATTAATGTGGAAGCAAACCTTTGCGGCCTTTCTGAAGTTGGTTCCTGGACAACTCAATGGGTGACGTCAGTTACTCATATTGATCCTGAGTAGATGGTATTATGTCTAGACAATATACCACTTTCCTGAAGTGACACCAACTGATTCCGACTCATTTGAGTAATTTAAATAAGTTGAGCATGTGGATGAATCGTCTTTATCACCTTTCACTGAGGAGAATCAGCAGCTTTGGACCTTTGAAGCCTTTAATGAAGACTTAGGAGTTTTCCCTAGTGCTTTCTCTCTCCCCCTCCCCTTCTGTTCCTTGTCTGTATCTCCCTTGTTTGTTTCCAGGCTGGGCGGACTGCTTCCTGGTTCACTCACATCGTGCAATCTACTCACCTGGAACCCGTCTCCATTAAGTCATCTGCACCTGCCTGCTGTTTTTAAAGGACCGCTCTCAAGGCCACCTTTGCCAGTTTGATCAATCCTCTGTGCCTGCTCATTCAGATGTCTGTTTGTGCCGTCCAGCCTGCTCCGGCGAAGAGTTTTTCAACTTTGGTTCCTCGGGGGATTCTCAGCCTGTTCCAACAAAGAGTTTTGCTAACTTTGTTTCATTGTGGAATTCTACTGCCATGTCTCAGTAAAGTCTGGCCTGCTCAAATCTACTCAGTCCTGTGTGTGTCTGCTTTTAGGGGTTCAGTTCATGTCTGCTGCTTAAAAGACGTGTCACAGAAATTACCTGTGATCTCCTGATGAGATGATCCCTGTGTGGGAAGACTGACAAGAGCTGCTCCTTCAGCCCTAACCCACCTCCCTAGGAACATGCAAAGACTCGAAAAAGATGAAGACCGTAGCTGTAGCAGAGCAGCAGGGATGGACGAATGTGTCACTTGTGGCAACTCGGTAAAATAGTTTGGATTTTAAAGGTCATTTTTCATATAAATTTTTCAGGAAAACAAGCAGATATGCACAGATGTACAGACACATGGCAGATTGAGGAAGTATGAGTATTTGTGATATTTTAGGGTCTGGAGGTGTGATGGTAGATGGGGATCTTCCCAGTGGGTTGGAAGTAAAAAGAAATTTCAGCAGCTTGTAGAAATTATCTGTTAGTTGATTATCTTCGTTTATGCTAAGAATACTGCAGCGCGGGGCCTAAGATGTTAGCACTGTTAGAATCCCAGACATGAGGCTAATCTGTGTCGTGTTTGGACCCGTGACACGACACTGATCTGGACCAGTACCTGCAACTGGACCTGCACTTGAACCTGGACCTGGACCTAGATCTGCACATGCACCTGCAACTTTACCTGGACCTGAACTGAGGACACTCAATTCTCGTCAGATGTATATTAGAGTGATAGAGTCCCTCCAGGATGATGGTGGTTGATGTCAGGAACACTAACTCCAGACAGACTTGTAAAACAAGAGGGAACTGATTCATTTATTAACTCTCATCATTTATAGATAGGCAGCCGAGAGCGTTGGGCTGTAATGATCCTCTTTCCTCTGAAGCAGAGGAAATTTGCAGCATTGGCCAGCAGGAGGCAAGCAATTAGTAATCAAACATGAGGAATATCAACAATCAGCTCTTTGCAAACTTACTGTTTCAGCTTAGCCCCCTAGATGAGCAGGAGGGTCCCCCTACATGAGCCTGGTCCTGCTCAAGGTTTCTTCCTGTTAAAGGGGAGTTTTTCCTTGCCACTGTTGCTTGTTTGGGATCAGGCCCTGGGATTCTGTAAAGCACCTAGAAACAATTTTGATTGTAACAGATGCTATATAAATAAAGATTGATTGATTGATTGATTAATGTGGACGGAGAAATGCTTGCAGTGACGCCTCCACCGTCCCATCAAACTACGGCATTTGCCAGGTTACGGAGGCTCCACAGGAATCAGCTGATAGAAGCTGAATTTCCTTCAATGCCAGATTTTATATTCTATATCTTTATATTCACTAAGGACTGATATCGATGTTTTATTTAACACTTATTTGACCACGTCCTGATGTTTGGAACCAGCTCCTGTGCTTGAAACCTGCACATATTTGAGAACGTTAATGTCTCTGATGGATCACTTCCACACCTCAAAGAGATCCCTGAACTCACGTTTGGTCTCCAAAGTGAGCGGACCCATTTTGTTCAGAACGAATGAGATGCAGGTGCTGATATTTGGAGCCAGCTGGCACTGAAGCCTCCGCAGGCTGAAAGAACAAAAGAAAAGGACACTGAGGAGAGACAAGGAAGTATTTTGACAGATCTTACGGGGAGCTTTGACTCTGCTGCTTTCTCCAACAGATGCTGCTGGAATGCCAAGAAAAACAAAGAGAGGCTAATGATGGGTCAGATAACCAGACCAACAGAGAAGCAGATGAAAGGAAACAAAGCAAACCAATTTGCATGTGTCAAGTCTAAGGAGCTGGTGGGGCTGCGTGAGGGTGGGGGGTGGGAGGATTAGTCTCTCTGGGGGTGGAAGATGTTCGCTGGACCAGGAGGCCACAAGAGGCACCTCTATATATGGCCCGACGCCTGATGTTCACTATAAGCATGTTAAGATGACAGAGAATGAAGGTGAGCCTTTCATGTTTTTGTTGCTAATTGGCTGTTTTGACATTCACACATTCTTTTTCTGGACTGGAGCTCACAAGCCCTTTCACGTGACCAGCATGTGGCATCTGTGTGAACAGACGCAACATGACCTCATTCTGGAATTACACATTGCTCACATCCAGACAAGGTTCAGATGCCTCCATCAGCATCTCTGCAGTGTTGAGCTGGTTCCTTTAGGTTCCATCAGACTCCTTTAGGCTCCTTCAGGCTCCTTTAGGCTTCTTCAGGTTCCTTCAGGCTCAGGAACATCAAACTGTCAGGCTAATGCTACATTTGGGCTCAGGACAAAATCAACATTTGAACAAACATGTCCAGTTAAAGTGAGACTGGGTTGTGTGAAACAGAGCCATATGTGTGAATAGAAGAATGAACTGATGTTTCTGCATCAAGATCACAAACATTGACTTTAATTGTTAATATATGCTTTTGTCATTGAACCTGATTGAGTAGCACCCAGGCACAAAAAGAGGAATCAAAACTGGTTGATTAATCCCACATCACAGAAACACAGTTCTCCCAGTCTAAAGCCAGCATGAAGATATCTATCAGATCGTTGGGGTCGAGGATTCTGGGTCATGTGTTGTGGTCCTGCTTGCTTCTTCCTGCAGGGGGCGTGGAGGAGCCGGTTATTTGCTACAGCTGGGACTGCAGGCGGACGCACCTGTTGGTAATCTCCGTCATCCACCTCTTTACCAACGGAGAGCCTGTCTGACAGCTTCGGAGAGTTATCATGTTTCCATGTTAGATCTGACTCCTGTTTCTTCGTGTTTGTTACAACTCGTAGTAACACTTCTCCCTGCTTGTTAAAGGTCTCCACGCCGCCCTGCTGGAGGGAAGAAGGGGCACGAATGGACTCTCGTGTTTGCTTTGTGCTGGACCTCCCTTTACACCCCAGAAGGCTGGACGAGTGTTTCTCCTGCAGTCCAGGAGGACTTTTGAACGGACCTTTTAATAAAAACTTTGGTTTTTGGACACTCCCACTGCGATTTGCCTATTTTCAGGTCCAGGAGAAAACTTAGTCCTAACAGAACTCTCCGACCAGGATGGACCCGGTGGACCAAGATGTAGTGCATCGCACGCTGGAGGCTCAGGGGAGGCTGTTGGGGCATCCTGACCAGCTCCTCTCGGACATATGGACTTCGCTCCAGACCCTCAATGTCAGCATGATGGACCTGCTTACTCCAGGACGGGCGGAGCAGGTTCCGCCAACCGTGGAGTCGCCAAGAGCAGTCCCTCAGCCGGCCACCGCCGCACCACAGAAGCCCCACGTGCCCATCGCGGATTGGGGTATTGGGGTGAGGCGGGCAGATGTGACAGTTCTGCTGCAGTGCTCATTGGTATTCGACCTCCAGTCCCTCACCCACCCCAGCGACAGGTCGAAGATCGCCGTCTCTCCAGAAGAGCGGCCCAGTGGGCCATGGCAGTGGGCCATGGTCCGTGTCAGGGCTCCAGCTCCGTCATGGACTACTCCATCTGTTTATGCATCCTTGCGACCAGGAGCGGCTGGAACGACGTGGCCCTCCAGGGGGAGGGGTTCATCCAGGGACTTGCGGAGGAACTCAAAGATGAGTTAGCAGCGCGGGAGGAGTCTGGGGACCTGGAGATTCTAATCAACCTGGCGATGCGGCTGGACAACCGGCTGTGGGAGAGATGCCGGTGGAGGCTTAGCGAATGCCTGGTGAGGAGTTCAGGGAGTTTGTCCTGGCAGAGGGGACCTCCGGCCGAAAAGTTAACACCGGTCCCTGTTTCAACTCATGAGGATGTCGCCGGTGAACCAGTGCAGCTGTGATGAACCCGACTCTCCCATACGGAGCGGAAGTGCTGGCAGTCAATGAAGGCTTGCCTGTATTGCATCCAGGCTGGCCACTTCTTTGCCGATTGCCCGTCCCGGCCAAAAGACTAAGCTCGTCGACACACGCAGGAGTGTTGGTGAGCAGTTCCTCTTCCTGTTCCACTCCGTCCCGCTTAACACTGCCAGGCACGCTCCTTTGGGGCCAGGAATCTGTCTCTGCCTCTTTCCTTGTAGACTCGGGCGCAGACAACAGTTTCATTAGCCAGGACCTGGCTATGCAAGCCCGCATTCCCATAGAGGCTCTGCCCGAGCCAAAGACCATCCTTGGTCTCGATGGAGAGGTCCTGACAAGGATCACGCACCAGACCCAAACCATCACACTGATTGTCTCCAGGAAGCATCGGGAGAAATTCTGCCTGTTCCTCATCCCGGTGTCCTCTACCCCAGTGGTTCTCGGGGCTCCCTGGCTGGCGCGCCACAACCCCCAGATTGATTGGTTGACCGGGAGACTGGTGAGATGGAGTGTGCCTTGTCACACCAACTGCCTTTGCTCTGCTCTCACCCCCACGCCTGGGGGCTCAGACCACGCCCAGGAGAGCTCAGGTCCCGGTCGGAGTACCACAACCTGGGTGCAGCTTTCAGTAAACAGCGCGCACTCTCCCTTCCACGTTACAGCGGTAGCCCGTGGTGTACAATACAGAAAAATACTAAAAGGAAAAAAAAAGACTCTTATATTATGTACATTGCTATGTACATTGTACAGTATATACAGAAATTAAAATTATGTACAGAAGGAGTGTCGGACAGTGTGAAGAAAAATTAAGGTGCAAATAAGATGTGCAAATAAGACATTCCAGAGGTAGGATGATTAGTTAGTGCAAATATGCCAACCCTGGGTTATTGGTGCTACAATTAAGTGTTGTGTGCATGTTGAACAATCTGACGGCAGTTGGGATGAATGACCTGCGGTAACGCTCCCTTTTACACTGTGGGTGTAACAGTCTGCTGCTGAAGGAGCTGCTTAAGGCCCCCACAGTGTCGTGTAGGGGGTGAGAGGGGGTGTCCATAATTGATGTCAGCTTGGCTAACATCCTCCTCTCACCCACCTCCTCAATGGAGTCCAGAGAGCAGTCCAGGACTGAGCCAGCCCTTCTTACCAGCTTGTTGAGTCTCTTCCTGTCCCTCTCTGAGCTTCCACAGCTCCAGCAGACCACAGCGTAGAAGATCACAGATGCCACCACAGAGTCATAAAAAGTCCTAAGCAGTGACCTGCACACTCCAAAGGACCTCAGTCTCCTCAGCAGATGGAGACGACTTTGGCCCTTCTTGTACAGGGCGTCAGTGTTATGAGTCCAATCCAGTTTATTGTTGAGATGAACACCCAGGTATTTGTACTCCTCTACGATCTCAATGTCCAAACCCTGGATGTTCACGGGTGCAATGTGAGAAGCCTTCCTACTGAAGTCGATCACCACCTCCTTTGTCTTGCTGGTGTTGATGCGCAGATGGTTCAGTCCACACCAGGCGACAAAGTTGGTGATGACCTCCCTGTATTCCAGTTCGTTCCCCTCAGACACACGTCCAACAATGGCTGTATCGTCGGAGAACTTCTGGATGTGGCAGCTGTCCGAGTTGTGGCTGAAGTCCGATATGTAGAGAGTGAAGAGGAAGGGAGAGAGAACTGTACCCTGCGGTGCCCCAGTGCTGCAGACTACCACGTCGGACTCACAGTCACGGAGCCTCACGTACTGTAGTCTGTTGGTGAGGTAGTCAGTGGTCCAGGCAGCTAGGTGACAGTCGACTCCGGCTCCCTCCATCTTCCCTCTCAGCAGTGATGGCTGGATTGTGTTGAAGGCACTGGAGAAGTAAAAAAACATGACTCTCACAGTGCTCCCGGTGCTCTCTAGGTGTGAGAGTGACCGGTGCAGCAGGTAGATGACCGCGTCATCCACACCAATGCCCGGTCGATATGCAAACTGTAGAGGGTCCATCTTGCTGTCCACCAGCTGTCGGAGGTGGGTGAGAACGATCCTCTCCATGGTCTTCATCAGGTGAGAGGTTAAAGCCACTGGCCTGAAGTGGAAGACGAGGTGGCAGTGCCCTTGGTACAGGCCAACATACGCCGGTGCAGGAGGATGTGGAGGCAGGTCCACGCTGCACTCCTGCGGGATTCCCAGTGCTCACAATGGCAGGCTCCGGACTCCAGCTCACATCGGTCTCCAGAAGGTCTGGCAAAGGACCTCCCGCTTCAGGTGGAATCTCAGAAGCTGGCTCCGCACTTTGTTGGCCCCTTCGAGGTAGAGCGGGTGGTGAACCCTGCAGCCGTCTGCCTGAAGCTCCCCCCAGCATTCAAGGTACACCCAACGTTCAACGTGTCCAAGGTCAAGCCAGTTGCTGAGTCGGATCTGGTCCCTCTATCTGAGCCCCCACCTTCTCCCCATATTTTTGTTGGGGGGCCTGCCTACATGGTCCGAAGCATCGTGGACATCCGCCAACCTAGTTATTATATCAGTTCCTGGTCGACTGGGAGGGATACGGCCAGGAGGCGCGATTGTGGGTCCCCCGCCATTGCATCCTGGACAACAGCCTCCTCCGCGACTTCTACCACGTCCAACTGGACAAGCCTGGTAGGGTGCCTAGGGGCGCCCGTTGAAGGGGAGGTAATGTTGGGGACCCTGGTCCCCGACTGGAACATAGTCCTAACACAGATATTCCCATAACAAGAAGAACTCAGTTCTGTCTACTGCGCCGTTCAGGTTCTTCTGAACTAAGTTATCAACCTTAACGAAGTTACCAAAACTCCTTGAAGAACCTTTTTTTAGCTTCATAGTTCTTCCTGAATAAACCTGCACTTCAGCTAGACTTTGACTTTTTTGGAGCTCCAAAATGAAAATATCCATCTTTGGCAACGATTTTCTGTTGAGGAGTAAATTCAATTTCTTACTGATGAATGTGAAGTCCTCAGGATCTTCAGCCTTGTTAAAAGCATGTCATCGGTCCAATCTGTCCTGAACAGTCTAATTATTACACATCAATAGTGACCACCACACACAGCAGAAATAGCTTTGGGCTGTCTGTGTGCCTCTTTAGCTCCAGCTCTGCTCCAGGCTGCTGGAGATGACGGTCACACTGGATTCTTCAGGCTTCATCCTAGTCCAGGACCAACACAGCAGTTACAGAATGGGGACCATCTTTAATCACTGGTGCTCAGAACCCTAATTGATCTGGATGTGCACATAATGTTTTTCTATAAGCTTTTGAAGACTTTGGGCACAGTTTCTAGATGCCTGATAGACATTATCTGAACCTGAACAGCTGCTCATCAGCGCTTTAAAAAAAAGAGGACAAATTCGGCAAGTTACCAAATTTAGGATCATGAACTCATTGCATCAGCAGCACATATGTGAATACGATGCTCTCTTACATCCCCCAACACACACACACACACCCTTGCATTAACATTAGAAAAACACTGAATTGCTCAAAAAGATCAGAATGAGAATGTCTTCATATAAGCCAGCTAACAATTAATTAACAATTAATAGATGACATGTTACAGCAGGAGGAGGGAGTAGACACAGCTCCTGTTTTTTTCTGTTATCATCGTTTCCTCTCCCCTCTCCCCACCTCTTTGCCCCTCTCTTCCTCCCTCTATCTCCCCCTCTCTCCCTTCCACCCTAGTTATTATATCAGATGTTTAAGGCAGCAATGCTGTTGAAGGTGAAGTGAGGTGATGTCTCTTTAGTCTCTCCAGTCTTTGTCTGCTGGAGGCTGATTGTAGCATTTTTCAGGTTGTTCATGTCAGCGTTGGTGCATATTTGTCCTGTCGTCTCTCATCTCCACCCTGCAGATGAACACGTATCTTTGTGTGATTGAACAGCTCTTCTCAGCATCTATAATGGGCTCTGTGCTTCCATCCTCTCAGAAGGAGATGGTGGAGTGGAGGGAGGGAGGCATGGAGGGAGGGTGTGATCAGAACCCAAAAGCAGCACTCTGCAAAGCTGGGACTATTGGTAATGACCTTTATTAGTACACGGGCAAACAGGAACTCAGGCAGACAAGGAAACAGTCTGTTCTTCAGGCTCGGGGCCCACACAAAGTCTATGGGTTTCAGGCTCAGGGATTGGGTTGAGCTGAGCCAGAATACGGAACCGAGGGAGAGGACATGAACCCTAGGAACCATACAGTTCCATTTACAGCAGGCAGGAGTGACAGAGAGGGGCTTACAGGAAATGAGGCCAACGATGCAGCAGAGCAGACTGGGGATGAGCAGCAGCGAAGTCGGGACCAGGCGGAGAAGTCAGGACCAGGTGAGCAGACAGGAACCGGAAACGCTGAGGCAGAAGTCGTGGTCAGGGACAAGGCTAGCAGGGCTGATTTGGAATAAGCTGCAGCTGTGCTTGCAGGTGAGTGGAGTTGAGCTGATGGGGTGGGAGTGGCTGGCAGGTAGAGTGGAGCAGAGGCAAGGAGAGTGGAAGATTACTGAGGCAGAGGGACAGGGAACTGGGGAATGGAACTGTGACAGAGGGATAGAGGGAGGAATGGAGGGAAGGAGAAAGAGAGGGGGGGCGCATGGGGGAGGGAGAGATTGAGGGGTGGCTGGCTCGCTCAACTCTAGTTGGATCATTCGGGGCTTCTGTCAGTCTCAGCACAATCGGCTGCAGCAACTCCTTACAGAGAGAGCTGGTGATGACATACAGGTCAGGTTCTCTGGTCTCGGCTGGTCACCAATTCTCAGGGTCTTGGTTCAACATGAGGGTTTTAAAATCAATATGAGTTCAAAGGGAGCTGCTGTGAGGTGTGATTAACAACCATCATTATTTTATTGACTGTTACTTTGGTGCAAGGCTGTCGGGGGGTCTGCTGTCGCTGCAGAAGTGTGACGAGATTTGTAAACTAAACATGATGCATCATTAATGAAGACATTTTCAATCACACTAATGTCCAGAGTTCTGCATGTTGCTAACTGGACTGACTGTAGTGTGACAGAGAAGCTAAACTGGCTTTTTAATTCTGTGCTGATAAAATGGTTGAAGCGCAAAATGATGGGCTGACCTTGTTAGTTCCCGCCTGTGCGACCCCCTCTTATAACATCCACTCCCAACAGAAACCTTCTATTCGTTTGGCACATTTCCTACTTGCATTAAAGCATATTTGATTAAAGGTCTGCAGAGCATCGATCAGGAGAAGAGCTGTCATATGAACTGGATGTACAGTATGTTTAAATCCCCAGAAGGACTTTTTCTATGTGTACTTTAAAGGTGTCTGACACAAATGTCGGACTGTTTGGGGACATTTGTGTTGACAAAATGACACACAACCATATCATTTCTGATGCTCTCTCTTTTCTGGCAGCATTTTAAAGCCCTCCCTCCATCACCACGAAAAATAAACGTGAGGCATCGTATCGTTGCTTGCTCAGTGTGGTTTTACTCAGTAAATCTGTGTTCTGCAGGTGTGTTTTAGCACATTCAACACAGCTGGGAGAAGGAAATCTATCTTATTCATTCAGATGGAAGGAAGAGGCCAAAATAGCAGAACAGAATAATATATCAAATCTTGGGTAGATTGCCAAAATAATGAGGCAGTGTTTATAAATGGATATATGCTCTGCATGTACTCTCCGAGGTCAGTTTAGATCAAGTAAACAAATAAGGGGAAAAAAATTTTATGCAATTATTTATGTCGCACCAAGAAGCCAGATGGCAAGGAGTCGATGGCAATGTGACAGGAGTGATCGGGTCATGTGGAAAAAAAATGTTGGTCTCAATAGCTGTGGATCTGAACTAAGTGACGTTTCAATGCTGGCGAACCACAGACAGACCTTTATCGGAGGGGTCACCAGGGCAAAAAGGAGAAATACAGTCTTATCACTGCTGGGAAGGATTATCAGTTTTAATGTAAAGCAGAGATTCATTTTCTCTAAAACTTTAATGTTTAATTATGAAAATGGAATTCAGAAGGGGATTAAAATACACCAAAGTTCTGAAGAACATTCATCTCTAAACAAAAAATAACATTACTTACTTTAACTTCTTTTCCTCTGTAATTGTTTTAGATCCTTATTCTACACAACACACTTAATTTAAATGATTAAAGAAAATCTTATTCATGCTCTGTCACCTTTGTTTTGAACTGATGCTGCAGCCACACACAAAACCTCCTCTATATTCTTCCTCTCTTCATGTCTCCATTATTTCTATTTTCTCTTCCTGCGCATCCCCCCCCCGAAGTCTGCTGCATCCTCAGTTTTTTTGCTGTTAGTAATATTTTGGGGCTCCTGGCCTTCTCCTGGCTCTCGCCATCTCTGCCCTGTCTCATGTCCCCTGTCCCCCTTTGTCCCCCTGTCTTCCTTTCCTGTCTAAAAGCCTAGCTGGGATGGGAGTTGGTGTATATGACACGTAGATGCAAAGATGTCAAGGTGATCTGGACCTGTTGATGTTCCCTGACCAGAAGAATTTAGCATTGGTGGTTGTTGCTCATTTCCATGGGTGTGAGGTTCAGTCTTGTGCCTGTGACATGTGACCCTCTTCACATGGACAGCTGGAACGAGCATCGATGATGTCTTGTGAAAGTAGAACATCAGAACATTTGTTGCTGATGCAAATGTCCACAGAGACATTTGGTTTTGTGAGAAATCTGCAACTTCTGATTCAGAATGGGCCCAAATGATGCTTGTTCTGGTTCCATGCTGCAGAATCAGCCGGGTATAAATCAGGACTGTTACACAAATGCAGGTTCCTGGACTTTTCTGGCTGTTCTGGCAGATTTTGTGTGGAAAATGAGTGAAGACTTGCCGCTGCTGGATGCAGCTGACAGCAGCCTCGCAACTGTGACCTTTCATTAGGAAAAAACATATGTCGCACTAAAGCCAGGGTTCCGCTACCAGAGGAACCTCCTGATCCAGAGGTTGGGGGCTTTCACGTCCCTATTTGTTATTCCTCCACTCTTAACACAGGACTTGATTAACACGAACTTACTGGCTTGTTCCAGAGAGCACAGATTAGAAAAATGTTTATTCAAAAAGGTCTTGAACTTAATTATCTGCAGGAAATTGAAAAGAATGTGAATGCACATCACTCACAGATAAACTGCTGAATCCCTTTAGAAGAACTTACATTTTACAGTCCGGAACTGCTGCAAACTTCAGTTTTTGTGCAGCTGCACATCTTTCCAAAGGGAAGCTTCTTGGTGAATGTCAGGACCAAATTCAGAGTCATTGTCATAGTCCATAAACCAGCTTAACCCGTAAAGCCTCATTCATTTAGTTTATAGTAATGATACTAGAGCAGCAGTTTCTGGTCTGATGCAGACAACAATTCTTGCTTATAAGGTAGCTGATGAGCTCATATGTTATTTGGATAGATTAAAAATGGCAAAACATGAGCACCAGCTCAGCCATCAAGATCAAATTTGATCTGCTAGTCATGACGGACAGCCGCTTGAAGATCCCCCAAAAGACAGCTGTTTGTTATGCATGAACAAAACAGTGTAGCTGACAGTGGCAATATGTTTTCATCCTCTCTCTCTCTCTGTCTCTCTCTCTCTCACACACACACACACACACACACACACACACACACACACACACACACACACACACACACACACACACACACACACACACAGCCTCCTCTGTCCTTGTCTCATCTCTGGGATGAACTTTACTCTCAGGTTGGTCAACCTCACCAGATGCTTCTTTCGACTCTGCTGCAGCTGCTGTTTGATCTGCAAAAAAACCCTTTCTGTCAATGGAAATAAAGACAAACATGAAGAGGATCCTGTAGATCAAGCTCAGAATACTTTCTTTATTAGAGGTCATTGTCAGAAAACACTCACTGTACACTTCAGAGCAACACAGTTGCACAGGACTATAAGCTGAGGCAAAATGAAGACAGAGACATTCAGCTGTATCTAGAAAGAACTGGTAGAACTAAGAGAAACATCAACAGAAGCAGTTGTACAGCATACCTTTGCCTGAAAATGGTCACTGACCATGGCTAAAGTTTCAGACGATTAATTAGTTTCAGATGAAACAGGTTCTGCTACAACAAGCTAATCAGCTTCTCGCTGTGTGTGAAGGATTCAAATGTTTAAGGATCAGGATGTTGTCAGGTTGTCTGTAGACATCTGAGGAGATTTTCTAGATGAAGACAAGTCCAACCTTTTTTGGACTGTCAACAGATTCGGAGGACACAAACATCAACAACACATTTATCTCTCTTGAGCTGCTTTCTGGTTTCTATAAAAACCTGTCAGGCTGCGGTTTACGTTACATTTACATTTCTGTATCCACTTCACTTGTTTAATCACCTCTGAAATATACAACGTTAGCCAAATACCTTTAGAATGAGGTGTGTTCCGCCTCTGTGTGTTGGATTTGTGGGTTTCTGGACTTCATATTTTGTTATTCTTGGTTTAATTAGTCTTTTATATATAAATACATATCATGGAGAGGACATCACTGCAGAAAAACACCCTTTTTCATCCTTTTCTGATATGATCATGAAAATAACAACACTGCAGCTCCTCACCTTATTTGTTAATAAGAACAGTTTTCACACACAGCCTGGAGGGTGGTGAGAAAGTAGTTTGAATGCGAACTACTGAAAAAAAGAGTCATAATGTCTCACAGATCACAGTCTCATGTGCTGTAGCGTGACACACCAACAACTTTTTTACAGTTTTCATCATTTTTACAAGACAACAGAGGTACAGATGTTTCTAAATGTCGCTTTAAATTAGCTCCCATTATGGATCACAAGCCAAAATTGTCACATTTAGAATAACACCAGATTTGCGACGACCACTGGAATCATTGTACCACATAAAGAATAGCAGAACAGCAGCCGCTAAATATCATCACAAAACAATACTGAGGCTGAACGCAGTGACACAAACGTCTGGTAGAGATACAACGGTTTCCATCTTTTATTTGTTTTTTTACACTGGGAAAAAAGGGAACTTATCAGCAAACATGACGGCACTGGAGTGACCTGAGTGCTCTTCTCCTGCTTTAATTAACATGATTAGAACCTAAAGGATGCACAAAGACAGGAAGTGATGCTGCTGAAGGGGCTGTTCGCCCGCGGTACAGTCTGCCCGGCGCCAAGCAACAAGACTTTGTTCAAACCATCCCACAGCTCTAATCAACCATGAATGTGTGTATGTGTTTTTTTTATGTGTTCAGTAAAGTTGATTACACATTCATTAGAGTGTCTGTTAGACGCTGAGCTGATGGGCAAGAATCTTGTCTGTATTACAGTCAATTGTAAATATAGAAAAAAGTATGACAGCGAAACAGCTTTTTGAGCATAAATCTGTTTCAGCTTGAGCACAATGCACAACCCTTGAACTATCACAGGAGAACGGAAAAACAATCTTGTCAATATCTTCTAAGTGCTTCCAAAGTACCAATCACTAGTACTAATCTGGTGCAAAACCACAAACACAAACATGTGATGTGACCACAGAAATACTACATCTAAATCAACCATTTATTATACGATTGATAAAACAAATGCCACCCACATTCAGTATTTTCCAATATCAATTGGATATCTAAAAGTAATTCTGCTCATTAATTATTTTAAAAGCAAAGTCTAACTGTGCTAATGTGCTATAATGATTAAACGATGCCAACAATCACTTCCAGCTTGGCCCCCTAGAGTGACAAGGTTTTTAGTCTTTTGAAAGGTAAATCATTCAGTTTATTCAGTTACAGGCAGATAAAACGTTTTTTTGGTTTTAATAGAAGAGCAGGTTCTATTGTTTCTCCACTCACAAACTCAGCTGGAGTTTTGAGCATTGACTGTAGGAGCTAATGTGCAGCTCTGCTTGCAGCCAAATGAGCTCATTAAGGCAGGAGGCACTAAAGTTTCAGCCCTGATTATTCTGGACACAGATATCTGCCTTCTAAATGTGTGTTGTTGTTGATCTGTGTGTTCGTCAAAGACTGGTTCTGCTGATCCATCTCATTGTTTCAGTTGTCATTTCTTTTCCAATCAATCACATGATAATTCCGCCTGTAAACGGAGAAGTTCTGCTTAATGGCAGACGCCTCAGCTACAACATAAGGTTTTTTTTTATAGGCTTGAGCTTTGCACAGCAGTTCTTTTATCACTTTGTAATGTTCATTTTCACCTTCATGTAATGTTCATTTTAAAGTCCAGTCTTGCTGAACTGAAATCAGCTGATGGTTGTTTACGCCGAAACATTCCCGCTGCGCCTGTTGTTTCTGTTCTGTGTTGTTTCCATGTTCCCAAGACAAAGTGTGACATTGGTGAAGCGGTGACACAACACCAGTCACATTTGGTCCTCTGGGTCATGTCAGCTGACACCGGAACGTTTAACGACAGCCTTTGTGTGCTGCAAATAAACCTGGACTCAGTCATTAGATGGTGTGTGTTTATAGAGACCTGGATTGATGGGTGTCAACAGCTGACCCCCCCCCCCCCCCCAACACACACACACACATGGTTCATACAAGAACTATGGAAATCTTGAAATAATGTCATTGTTATTAAGCTTTGGCTCAGCATTTTTAAATATAGTAAGATGTTTTTTTTGTTTTTGGTAGAAAGGTTCTGTGTGTGTGTGTGTGTGTGTGTGTGTGTGTGTTTGTGTGTGTGTGTGTGTGTGTGTATGAGGAGGTTGATCCCAGCAGGCTTCTGCCACCATTGTTACCCAGCCTTCCTTTTCCTGGATCCCACCAGAGTCAGCTGCCTTTTTTAAGACACACTGCTAGCACTAGCACGCCTGCTGTCTAGCCATGCTGCATTTAAATAACATCCCAGAATATAAAAATGTGGATATGCGAAGGTGTAAACAGCGTGAAACTGCAGGCACATGTGCACGTGTGACTGAATACCAGCCAAATGGCATCAAGAACTGGCTGGCTGGGGAGAGCAGCTAATGACTTACATCGATATTTCACAGTTTGAACGTTGCCCCATGCATTCAGAACAGGAACCTGTGTTGTGGGCCGTGAAGCTTAAGGTGATATGAAGCAGATGGAAAGGTTATTACAGAGAAACAACATCTCTGTAAGGCACTAATGCTAAAATGGTAGATTCATGAAAACTCCAGAACAAGAAAAATCAAAACAAATTGTCTGTTTTGTCACTTCTATTTCTAGATAGATGTGCAATAACCAGTTACAGACAAGGGAGCAAATGGCTAAATTAGCATTTAAACAAGGACTATGTATGTTAGAGCTTTAGATAGTCATTCATTTAAACCTAAGCAGCCGACAGACTGGGCCAGATAATAGAGCACAAAGCAGACGTCAGAGGTCAGAGGGATATTCAGATTGAAATAAATACAATTACAATCATTATTATTATATTTCTCTCTGATCTTCTGTGACTGATATCAAGATGCATGATGTCATCGATTTTCTCTCAGAGTACAACATAAATAAGGAGATATTGGGGATGCCAGCACTGCCAGCCTGCTCTGGACTCATTCAAAGGCGGACTAAAGAAGCTGTAAAGCCCCTGGATGAAGCTGCTGACCCCAACCGTCACAGCTTTAGCTCAGCTGTCAGGTCAAAGAATTCCCATATGTCTTGACCTCGTTGTCTGCATGAAAGTATATATAATAAAGTATGTTTGGGTGGAGGGGAGCTAGACCTGCCTTAAATAGAAATGCAATCTAAAGTTTTCTGATATGCTGAATAAGGAATCTCTGTTGGTCCTTCAAACGGTCCTGAACCTTCCCTCCCGAGGATAAACAGGCGGACCGTCAATCTTTAGACTGGTGTAAATGTTAATATTAGCACTCTGACAAATGAATGTGTTCACTGGACCTGCTAGGACAGAATAATTTAGAATGTTTTGCAATGTTTTCACTATTAATTGAGCAGCAGCTCATTACTACATTTGATGTTCCCTTCATGGTTGGTCGGTGAACAGATCGAACACATTCAGAGTTGAGTTTAGGGGTCTGACAGAGAAGGAGACTTGTTTTTAGACCTCTCTGTTGGAGAGAGGGTTGGAACTGAACTAGATGTGGAACCTTTGTTTCAGGTGATCACCAGAAATCTTCAACACCTGCAGAGGATGCTTGAAGAGCTCCTTCAGTCACGCAGGCACCTGTCTTTTGCTGTTGTTCAGACAGAGCAACACCGTTGCGACTGTGATCAGCTAACACTCCAACACGCCTGCTCACTTCAGAGTTTGTGCTTCGAGAATTTTCCTCTGGATTGAAACATCCTCAAATGCGAGGGTTCCTTTAAAGTGCAGGACCTATGAACAAGTAGAGAGAGTAGAGTTTTGTGGAATCTGAGGTATCCTGTCGTAAAGCTGTGCGATCACAGCAGACTGACATCATCTTAGAACACCAGACAAAAATAGATGGTGTGAAGTCACGCAGATTGTATGATTGCGGCTGTGCGAACCCTCATCCTGCACTCAGAACTTTGAGGCTAACAAGACTGATGGTGTCTGCGTCAGTTTTGCTCTTGAGCTGGCAAAGTGCTCTTCATCTTTCTAGCACAAACCTTTCAGACGTTACACAAGGGAATGGTGGGTGAAGACGGGGCTCAGTCACCAGGGATACCGTCTCTGTGATGTTCCAGGGAGCAAGCTAAGCTAGATATGTATTCATTAATACCTGATGCCTGTCAACCACAATCATGCTGTACTGTACCTGCATTGGAAATTAGACTGTTCCCCTGCCGTCCACTTGCGCTTCATTCCTATTCCTGCATGTTGTGGCTGGAATAGAAGCTGGACGCCTCTGAGACGGTCTTGGAGATGCTGCGGGATGATGAGCCATTTGAGGTGAGGTCCAGGGAGGAGCTATCTGGTCTGGCTCCTCCCACCACCCCACTGGGCCCTCGGCCTGCTGTCACCTTGACCTTGGGCTGCTCAATGTCCTCCCCCATTTGGAGGACTGTTGAAACTGTTGTCTCCATCCGGCTGGCCTTATAAACACTCGTCTGAGTCTGGAGGTAGCGGGTGGACTTGAGTTCCAGGCCTTCGTATGAACCATGAGGGACACAAGGGCAGAATTGGAAGGCTTGTTTAAAACCAGCACGAAACCTGAGGAGGAGAAGCAAGATGAGTGATTAATAATACTTATATACTTAGTTTAGCTATTTTTAGCATCCAGCACTGTTGTCAGACAGGAACACGTCTATGAGGACGTGCATGTGTATGTGCACTGTGTTGAATAAAAAAATTACAAATAAATACTAAACAAATACTAAACCAGGACTGACAGAGTTGGACCTCACCACTGTTTACAGGGATGCACTGCAAGACCAATGATAACTTTTTTATGCCGATTAGAGTCGCAACTGAAATAATCCAGACTGAAATAATCCTTCTCATCAACTCTGAATCTCCCCATTGCTGTGTAGCTCAGAAACCACCAAATCACAATCACTGAAGGGAAAATGGTGTGAGGCAGGTTTGATTTTAAACTGACAGACGTCAGGACAGATCTGGCGTAAATGAAGCTCAAGAGCAGGAACTTTCAACCTCTCTAGACTTCTGCAACTGTATTTTTCTGTATGTGGAGACAACAAACAGCTGCTCTTGATCAGTAACAGCCAGCGGCGTCCATCATCTGTCCTCTCAACATCTGTGGATTCTGTCTCGACAGCAGAACCTCAAAGATGCCACTGATGGAGAGGAAGCAGACTTCTCACAGGGGGATTTTGTTGGTTTTGGAGAAGCTTGATTTCACTTCATTGAATGAATTCCCACCAACTGTCAGCTGCTAACAGCTGGAACTGCTCGGTCCTTTTGGATGACATGAGTGCATCCTGCTGCCCATCACTACGCGGAACCCTATGTCTCTGAGGGAGGCTGCTGGCAAACCTGTCGTTAAGGCAGCAGTAGATGATGGGGTTGTACATGGTGGAACTCATGGCCAGCCACATGATGGCCAGGTAGACTTGCTGGATGAATCTCTCTTCAAACATGTTGGGGAAGAACTGGTGCAGCAGGAAGTAGACGTGGAAAGGCAGCCAGCAGATGGCAAATGTGCACACCACCACGATCATCATCTTCACCACCTGCAGGGATTAGCACAATGAACATGTCAACAAAGCACCTGATGCACTTGTGAAATGATCCATGAAGCACACTGGTCTCCTGGGGACAACTCATGGCCTCCTCTGACATTGGAGCGCTCACATGTTTCATTCTACAACCTTTTCATCAAGCAGGAAGAAATCTGGCGCCCCAAAACCAAGCCCAGCTGCTTTGGACCTCTATCAAAATTAAAATTTCCTGCACAAATGATGTCTCATTACATCTGTCAAGACGAGAACGATGAAAAACTGAGACTAATGCAGGCAGATGGGCCTTTAGCCAGAGGTCAGACGGGTGTGCACATCATTTCAGCACCAATCAGCGAGTAAAGTAAAGTAGCTGTGAAAACGCTCTGAACTCCAGGATATCAGACTTTGGGTTGGACCTTTAACGATACAGCCTAAAATCAGTCTGACCTCCAGGCTACTTCCAGGTCCCGTCAGGCTTGATCACGATCAGTCCCCAAGTGTAACACCACGTTTTGTGTAATCTACTTAAACGTAATTTTGTGCACCAACATTAAAGTGCAACAAAGATGTGAAAACTTGTCAGCAAAGGTTGTGATGTAAAAATAAAAAATACATCAATTCTAAACATTCATTGTTGGACAGGTAAGACTGGGAGAGGATCAGAGGACTTGTTAAGCAGAAGCTCATCACTGATGTGTGGATGAACCCAGAGGGCACCAGATCGATGATATGATCTTTGATGATTGGGGATCTGGTGGGAAACTGATCGATTAGTCCAACCTTTGATGCACATTTTTTACATGGGTAGACAGGACACCTTGCGTTTAGCAGTCAGCTGCTCCTTGTAGCGGTCAGAAGAGTCTCCGGGGATCTCACTGGCCCAGAGCGTCAGTCCCACCACCAGGTAGGCACAGCCCATCACCAGCAGGGGCAGAAAGTAGAGCAGGATCGCCACACACACGTAATATCTGCAAGCAGAGCAACGGCTAATAGGAGACTGACTTAACATCTGACTCTGGCATTGGTGTAGTTGAACACAGTTTAGAGTTACGGGTCTTTTAAATCCCTGAAAATGTCACAGTTAAACAGGTTTGATCACATCCTGTTATTTTATGATATAATCATGTTACAACAATGTTATATCACCCTGACCTGTGCAGGCAGAATGAGCAGAGATGAAGAACTCCTACTAGTTTTCCCCTCTCCCACAAGCCTAGTAAGTCATATCTCAGAATTTAATTGGAATGAAGTTAATCCCACCAAAGAGACAGCACAAACAAACAAATAAATAAATGCCCTCAGATTGAGGAAAATGCAGCAAAACAGCCATTTCGGACAAAACCAGAGTTGGATCAGCAACTACAAGCCTTCTGATATCTAATCTGGCTGTCAGCAGCTCTGGATCAGTACGTATCGTTGGCTCTGGGTCCGTTAACAAACGTACACGATTAAACTGGGGGTCTAATTATACTGCTATATATAAATACATCTGTGGTGAGAGCAGAGTTTAGCAGACTGTTTAAAGACTCCTTCATCCACATCCTTTAATTAGCTTTACGTCTGACTGCAAAGACGTGTTTAGGATTTTAGGGCAGAAAAATATAAAAGGATGTGCCGTTGGTTCTGAAGCTTCTGCAGTTGAAAGTTCTTGGGGGGCAGGTTGAGATCAGGCTTTCTGTTTTTGCATTAATGCATTTTTTTCTGATTTCACTGATCCTCAGTGGAGGCAGGAAAGCAGCAGCAGACTTCTGATACCTGCTGTGCTGACACTGCATACACACCTCCACAGATTAGGAATTAAGGATTAAAATTTGAGAAATAAGTCAAAAACAGGATGTGACATTCAACAGGGTAAATGTGGGCCAGGAGACAAATTAAGGACAAATGTAGAGGTAGAAAATAAGGAGTATCCTGCAAAGAAATGAAAATAATCTCTAAAGTGTCAGAACAGCTGCTAAAAAAAACATACAGATGTGCACGGCGAGTGTGTTATTAGATGAGTAAATCCAGGTTCCCCAGCTGCATCACTCCTTGGCATCTTTGTGAGTCCTCAGAGATGTGTGTAATTTTATCATTCCTCTAATATTATTACTATTACTGACAACGTTTAGTCACAACGTATTGTTCTTTTGTTTGGATCCACTTGGGTGAGAAGCAGAACATTAAGTTCTACCTGAGTGCAGTGATGGGGCCAAGAACGGGGACATGGAGAACAGTCCATTTGAAACATGTAAGACACAGTTTCAAAGCATGTCACTACATAACTCCAAGCATGCTGACCTGAGCTGAAGAAGCTGATTATTGATGAAATCACAAGTTCAGCTTCCTTCTGGATTCAAGTGTGAACTGAAACCAACGTGGTCCAGAGAACATGTAGCAGCAGGCCCACGAAACTATGTCCAGTAGACAGAGGCTGGTGCCTAATTACAGCACACAACAGGGCCCATGGAAGTAAACCTGTGTGTGTGTGTGTGTGTGTGTGTGTGTGTGTGTGTCTGAGTGCGCTGTGCTAAGGCTGCTCTGCTTCTTCTCTTTGCTCTCTTTGGGTTCGTTGAAAGAGGTTTGACATCAGCAGCTTGAACAGAAACTCAGCCATCAAGATCCAAATGTGCAATTCTGTAATAAAGATTCTTTGGTAAAGATCCTGTAATGTTAATACAGTTGGAGTTTCCATCATTTGTTTTGCGCCTTATTTGGCTCCTCCCACACATTCTTCAATTTGCTGCTAATTAGCAGCAACCACCAACATGTAAATCTGTGATTTGTTAAATCCAGATGAGCCCAGTGGGTGGTCTGGAATCACCCTCTGACAATATTGGCCCCGCAAACAGCTCATCACCACTTCTGTTACTTCAGTTGATCAGAAACCAACGCCTTCTGTTGGTCTCTACAGTCATACTCCCACATGTTGCTAGGAGGTAGGTTGTGACTGTACATCAGCCTTCATTAATGAAGATCAAACACAGCCATAGTTGTTATTACAAACTGTGGAGATTTCACTCCAAGAGAATGCAAACTTGAATAATTTCTGTGAAGGCGACAGTTGTTGACTTTCAGATGACCTTTCACCCACACAGGACAGACAGGCTCCAACACCAGCATTCAATGATGGGTGGATGACTGAAGGTGCTGCTCTGACTGATTTACATGATTAAAGTGTCTTTGTGGGTGGACGGATGGCCAAGAATGAAAGAATAAATGAAGCTTTTCTCATCACCGCCATGCTGATTAGAAAAGATCCCCTCTCCAAGTTCATTTGCAATGAAACACACTTTGATTCCTCTTCAGAATGAATCATCAGATTAATTAAGCAGCTTGGTGGAGATAAATCTAATCACAGATTCGAAAAAAAAATGGATGAAGCCTTAATATAGAGAGTATAGATCAAAACACACAAACACATATACACACAAACATACATACACACACACACACATACACACAAACACAATGTTAGCGTGACAGCATGAAGAATGATTACAAATGAATATTATTGATTTTCTGTTTTACCAACTAACAATAATCTTTGTCGTATGTTCTGACAATTGTTTGCATCAAATTTGTTGAGGAAAAGAACCAAAAGCTGCTGAGCTATGAAAAATGTCCTGATATGGTGGTATATTTGTCCTAAATAATATGCTGTCATGCTGTACGTGCGTCTCCAAGACCGAAGCATAGACACAATCAAAGCTGGGATCTCCTGATGCTCCTGAGACTGAAAACATTTGATGCAACATTTGCACCTCAGTGCAAAATCAAGCAGCTTCCAGAGTAAAAATGTAAATGTGGCACCTTTATTTTCAGTGTTGAACCAAGACTGTGATATCTGAGAACAGTGTCACATCGGGCGTAGATGTGACCGTAGATCTAGAACTTCTATATTAACAACAGCACCACGTGCTTCTCCTGCTGCTCTCTCCCACTGAGTCATGTTTGTACACATGTCTGGAGACCCTCCTGCAGTGGGAACAGACCAGTGCGGAGAAACTTCCCATTGGACCTTCCAGACGAGTGAAGGCACCAACAGAACTACAACAGCATTAATGGCTGTAATTATTGCACTGAAATCCTGCACTGAGCTCTGCAACATGTGCTCCTGCTGCCGTGCATGTGAATCTGCCCAATGCCTCTTTCAACACAGTCGATAACTAATTATACACAATATCTGAGGTGGTTTTCTTTACTGGGGCTGGTGGTACATTCCATGCATGGGCTTGTCCTTCCATGATAGCCCCTCAGGTTCCTCCTCCTTGGTGGGCTTTTGTTGCCTGAGGCATTCACTCAGCAGTGGGTCAGTGGGGGCCATCTTCTTGATGTATTCTTGGAGGCTTGTTGTTTCCTCCTGGACAGTAGTTCGGACACTTACTAGTCCTCGGCCCCCTTCCTTTCGCTTTGTGTACAGCCTCAGGACACTGGACTTAGGGTGAAACCCTCCGTGCATGGTGAGGAGCTTCCTTATCTTGATGTCAGTGGCTTGTATCTCTTACAGTGGCCAGGGTATTATGCCAGCAGGGTATCTGATTACTGGCAGGGCGTAGGTGTTTATGGCTTGGATCTTGTGCTTACCATTTAGCTGACTTTTCAGGACCTGTCTTAACCTCTGCAGGTATTTGGCTGTGGCTGACCTCCTAGCTGCCTCCTCATGGTTACCATTTGCCTGCGGGATCCCCAGGTATTTGTAGCTGTCCTACACATCTGTGATGTTCCCTTCAGGTAGTTCAACCCCATCAGTTGTGATCACCTTTCCCCTTCTAGATATCATCCGCCCACATTTGTCTAGCCCGAATGACATCCCGATGTCTTTGCTGTAGATCCTAGTGAGGTGAATCAGGGAGTCGATGTCACACTCGTTCTTGGCATACAGCTTGATGTCATCCATGTAGAGGAGGTGGCTGACGGTTGTTCCACTTCGGAACTGGTACCCATAGCCACTCTTGGTGATGATCTGGCTGAGGGGGTTTAGGCCTTTGCAGAACAGCAGGGGGGACAGAGCATCTCCTTGATATATGCCACATCTGATGCTCACCTGCGCAATTGGCTTTGAGCTGGCCTCCAGAGTCGTGTTCCACAGCTTCATGGAGTTCTGGATGAACTCTCTTAGTGTCCCGTTGATGTTATACAGCTTTAGGCACTCTAGTATCCATGTGTGCGGCATTGAGTCATAGGCTTTCTTGTAATCAATCCAGGCAGTGCACAGGTTGGTGTGCCGCATCCTACAGTCCTGGGCGATTGCCCTGTCGACCAGTAGCTGGTGCTTGGCACCTCTGGTGTTGTTCCCTATGCCTTTCTGTGCTCTGCTCATGTATTGATCCATGTGCCTGCTGATCTTAGCTGCTATGATGCCTGATAGGAGCTTCCATGTGGTGCTGAGGCAGGTTATGGGCCGGTAATTGGACGGTATTGTGCCCTTCTGGGGGTCCTTCATTATGAGGACTGTCCGGCCTTGGGTTAGCCACTCTGGGTGGTCCCCTGATGTTAGCAGCTGGTTCATCTGTGCTGCCAGGTGTTCATGGAGTGCAGTCAGCTTCTTAAGCCAGTAGGCGTGGACCTTATCGGGCCCTGGTGCTGTCCAGCTCTTCATTTTGGACACTCTTGTTTGGATGTCTGCTAAGGTGATGACTACTGGGTCTTGTAGGTCTTGCAGCCATCGGGCAGTAGTGTTGTGCGTTGCCTCTTTCTCCCAGATACTCTTCCAGTATTGTTCCGTCTCAGCCTTGGGGGGGTCTGTTGTCATCTTGTTGCCCTGCCGTTGAGAGTAGACCTTTGCTGGGTTAGTGGAGAACACCCTGTTTATTCTCCTTTCCTCTACTTCTCTTGTACCGCTTTAGTCGGGTAGCCAGGGCTGTGAGCCTTTGCTTAGCAGTCTCCAGTGCCTCAGGTATGGACAGTTTGTTGTACTTCTTGGGCCGCTCTGTCCTTAGATTCACGCCTCTACTCAGCTCTGTTAGGAGGCTGACTTCTCTCCGTGTTGCCATGATTTTTGCCTCTATATATATATATATATATATATATATATGTGTGTGTGTGTGTGTGTGTGTGTGTGTGTGTGGATGGATGGATGGATGGATGGATGGATGGATGGATGGATGGATGGATGGATGGATGGATGGATAGATAGATAGATAGATAGATAGATAGATAGATAGATAGATAGATAGATAGATAGATAGATAGATAGATAGATAGATAGATATTTGTTGGAGGTGCAGGTGCGTATTTATTGTCTGTGAATGAACAGACACACTTTTCAAGGTTGTGATGCTTATTTTGTATATTCATACTATGTTAGAGAGGATGATTCCTCAAACCGTCAATCCATGGATGTAAGGAACCGCTGCCACGGCAACCTGAACAAACTTGCTGAGTGTTGTTTTCTGCTTTTGCTGCTGTTCAGATGGTTATTGTAGTGGGAGGGAATAGAGCAAATATACACCTGACTGACTGACTGACTGACTGAGCTGCTGCCTGGTTGCAGTTTCATTAAACCAGTCCCTGCTGTGACAGGGAGATGCTGGCAGCCCAGCAGCTAACCAGAGCTGTGTCCATTCCTCAGTGCATGTGGAGCTTTGTGTGCACACTGCTGGAGTGTTGTGCGTCTCAGCTCATGGACATCAAACAAACATGTTGCGGTTGAGGCCATCGGTAGTGGCACATTAATTAATAATGACCCAGAACCAAATTGTTTTGTTGAGGGTTCTGCTGTGAGGACAAACCTGGACTTTACTGGCCTCCACGGCTGAAACAAACCAGGGTTCTGGAGCGAGATGTGCATCAGTGAATGCAGGACTGAGATTAATGATATTGACTTTTTAGATTTAAGGCACAGAACCCAAAGTTCAGGTGAATTTGGTCTCATTTATGCAAATTAAAGTGATTGAAGATTGTTCTTTCAGCTCTAGTGTGTAAATGTTGGCTGTGATGGTGAACCTCTGTCTTCAGATTTGAGGTTTATGAGCCGTGATGCTCATGAGTGAGGAAGAACTGGTCAACTGTAACTGGCCAACTCTAACTGGTCAACTGTAACTGGCCATTAGTAACTGGTCAGCTGTAACTGGTCAACTGTAACTGGCCAACTCTAACTGGTCAACTGTAACTGGCCATTAGTAACTGGTCAGCTGTAACTGGTCAACTGTAACTGGCCATTAGTAACTGGTCAACTGTAACTGGCCAGCTGTAACTGGCCATTAGTAACTGGTCAACTGTAACTGGCCAGCTGTAACTGGCCATTAGTAACTGGTCAACTGTAATTAGCCATCTCTAACTTGTCAACTGTAACTGGCCAGCTGTAACTGTCATCAAGCAGCCTGAATCAGGCTGTGCCCCCTCTGTGTCTCTGGGTCTTAAGGAATGAATGAAGGTGTTGATTATGTGTTGGGCACAGTCAGACTGACACTAAAAGGTCTAATTTCTTTCACCTGAAGGGATGTTGCTGATCTTTATTCACAAACCTCGATGAGTAATTCCAGATTCTCAGTGGTTCAGGATGCAGAAATGATTTTCATTACCGATGTCTGGATTTGTCCACAAAGGCTCTAGAAATATTTGAAGCTGTTGTTTTATCTAGAAATGTTTACTCTAAATAGTCTGAGACAGAGAATATTAAATGATGCATCATGGGAAAGTGTTTCTTTACTGCACAATAGAAAATTGGCCCAATCAACAAAACAAAAGGATAAAAGGAAGATGGAACACACTGCTGTAGCAGTGTGACTCACATCAGGAGTTTCCAGAGTGGTTCCACTTTTTAAAGCTGCATCTCAAAGGAAAAACAGCATGAACTCGGGACAATGTGGGGTTATTTCAGGGCTAAAGAGGCTCTTACAAAATTACAAATTCAAGCAGCTGGCATTCAGCTCACATTATTGGCCTGTTGTGGGTTGATAAAGATGTAAATCAGGCCAGGTGGGGGTGCATCTCTGCCCACACCAGTTTCTGGAACAGGTTTCGCTTGACTGCACAACGTAAAATAAGAGCAGCCCAAAAACGTGAGTGTGTGAATGCACATGTGTTTCAAGGAGGAGCATCCGCAGACGTGAACCTTCAGCTCATGAAGAGGTCATTTCTTTCTGTGTCAGATCGTCACTCTTGAAGAATAATATTGTTTTTGATTATAAAGAATGATTTAAAAATGAAAAACCTTTTCATACGCAGTTGTTATATTGAATAATTTTTAAAGAAATACCTGCAACACATTTTATTCTGCATCATTGGATCCCTAACTCGGTTGAAAGAATTGAGATAATTTAAAACAAGTAGAATAGGAAACATGACCATAAAGCAACAGGACACCTTTGATGGGATCTCTCCTTCCCTTAAGTTGCCACAGACATCCACCCTCCCTTCACTCCCCCACCCCGCAGCGACACTCACATCTTTTTGAAGTCACAAACGGTGTACTCAGGCCAGTCGATGTAGCAGACCACCCGGCCGGGCAGCTCGTCCGTGGTGGAGTAGTAATATTGAGGGAAGGCCAGCAGCAGTGCCAGGAGCCAGATCACAGCCACCACCACCTTGGTCTCTGTGGACGACATGCGCTGCTGCAGAGGATGGATAATGGCCATGTACCTGCAGAAGAGGAACCACCTTTCACTTTGGTTTTCATTCAGAGCAGAACTTCATCAACACTGCAAGAAAACCCTTTAAAACCAGTTCCTCAGTCACCAAAGCTTGAAAAACACCCCAAATTTCTTCTGCAATTGTTGCTGAGAGATCAACTACAGATCACCTTTATGGCTGTTGTATGATTGAAATGAACTCTAAATTCCAGAAGAGTCCACGTCTAAAGCACTTTTGAGTGGACGTATGTTGGGTTGTTCACCTGTAGGAAGAACACTTTAGGGAAAGTGTTTTAATACACTTTTAGTGTTTTGCTTTTCCTTTTTTGTGAGGATTGATGACATCATTTTAGTTGTATTGATTTTCTTTCTGTGTCATAAATGATTAAATGTCAACATATTACTGATTTAACAGGAGTATTAAACTTGGCCACAGGCAAAGCTCTCCTGTGAACTGCCATTCTGAGCTAAAGAGGTTTAATTAAAGGTTTAATCCTCCAAATAACCCAAATGAATCTGCTAAATGAATGTGCTCCTCCTAATTATATCATAGGAGGCTTTTTAAATTCAATGCTCCTAGCGGTGGTCTGGAAACGGCTTTAATGTGCCCTCTGAATCGCCATCGGGCCACTGATGTCAGAAGCAAACACACACGTTGGAACAGTCGACAGAGTGAATCTCCACCTGCTGCCACCCAGAAGCTGTAATCAGGTTTAATGCATGCGTGGACTCCAGACAGAGTTTTAGTCACGCTTGATTAAGAGTGGAGAGGACAGAACTGGAGTACCACTGCTCACTGCTCACTTTCTGGTTTGGTGTCATTTAAGAACTTCACAGGGCTTGAGGACAACACAAGGAGGTCATGTTCTTGGGTAGAGTGTTTAATTTTTACTGTCTGCAGTTTTACTAATCAAGCCAAAGGTCCTGACGGCAGAAACAAAGTTCTAGCTGCAAGAATGGGGTAGAGCTGGGAGTCTATAGGAGATGGACAGAAAATATGACAACTTTTTCAGTTCAATTTTTATATTCAAGAGGGGACCTGTGAGATTCAGAAGGTGTAACAACGCACCAGAAGAGGGCACTTTGAGAGGTTCCTATCAAAATGTACCACCGTCTCATGTCTTCTTGCTCCGTGAGACAGTTTTAGTGTGTTTACCATGAAAAATTCACTGTCTTCGTCAGAAGAAAATCCACACCAGTTCTCTAACTGGTTGAATTATTAATGAATAAAATAATTAAAGTCACAAATGGAAAATAATAATAAACCCAGCAAAACAGTGAGAACAAATCGATTAAATCAATTTAAAAGAGGAATTGCTGAGAGAGGCATGGGGGCTGATTTCTAGCTCTATTAATGTCCACACAATATATTGTGTTGAAATTGTTTTTCCACAAGGTTTGTTTGTGGAAGAGGCACTAAGAGCTATTTTAGCTTAAGGCTTTATCGGTAAGCTTTGCTCTCCAATAACATTTCATTTCAGATTTGAAAAGTTCACCTCAACCCTCCCATTCTGTCTGCAGGTAATATGTGATTCCTCACAACAGTGGTGCACGTCATCTTTCAGATATAAACACCATCAGGCTCCTCTGAGGATTCCAGGAGAGGGAAATGATTCAAATGGAAGCAGCTAAAGATCCAGAAACCTTCCAGCCTTCTTTGTCTTTCACTCTGAATCTAACCTCAAGGCAGCTTGATATGATTTGACTGTGCAGTTTGTTACATTACGTAAAGCTGTTGAGGAGATTTGCTGGCTGGAGCTAGAGACCACGTGTGTTTACAGGAGCGTGAGCACTGGTTGTTGGTGGGTAACAGAGATGCTGTTGCTGTTGTTTTGATTATTATCCACATGCATTCATGCGACAGCTTCAGCAGCCACCTCTGTTTAAACCAGGGACATGCTCCACTATCCTGGATTCATGTGTGTGTCTGCCAGTGTGTTATAACAACAACCATCAGTTTTACTGACGCATCCCCCAAAATATTATACAATGAAAGTAAAATCATTGAGCTCAACTATCGCCCCTAGTGGCCAAATCAGGCATCAGAAAGTTTCAGGTTTCCCAGTCTAACGCTGTGCCCATCATTGGCTTGCATTTACATTTTCTTTGATTGCAGACATGTGTGAGCAGATTCAGTCCAGACAGTATTTGTGCCTTTGCCCGTGACCGCGGCAACTGGCTAGAAACCTTTGTACTAGCTATAAACTATACATAGAAAATGCATAATGGACTGGGCTGATGGCAGATATTTACCATCTCACAGGAAGCACCCTCCATAGATGGAAGACCCTGAGGGTGTGTTCAGGAATGCTGCATCAGTGTTGACTGAGATCACAGCAGATGACGACATTGCTGGCTGCAGCCTCCTGGTGCTGAACTCAGCCATGTGCACGTCATTCAGGTTTAGTTTGACTTTACAAGACGTCACATTCATCTGTTAAATGATCATTGGCCGCTCCAGGAGGCTATCTCCTTCACTCTTTCACTTTAATTCACTGGCTGGAGCAGAATTCAACCTGGCTGGGGTCCGCTCCCTCTTTAATCAGTCACAGATGCAACTGTGGGTGGCCCGATCATGTTTGTAAGGATTCTCCTCTCACCTGTCATCACTCACACTCCCGGTTTCACTTTCAGTCATCAACAATACTAGATGGTCAGCTCCATCTTCAATCAATAGGAATAATCGGAATAACCTTTCATGCACTTATTGCTCCGCAGACAGATTTAATCAAAATAAGTCCAGTGTAATAAAATAAGGATCATATTTTAGGACTTTAGGACACATAAACTCTAATCTGATTAGAGGTCTCAGTGACAGAACACAACATGTGTTGTTTATTCATTGGGAGGTGACGTAGCTTCAGGCAGCTGCTCACAATCATCTGAATGTGTGAAACTGAACCAGATAAATGTAGGTTTCTATTAAAAGTCGACATGCTTTACGAAAAAGATGAATTAGTATTAACTGGAACAGAAACGTCCTTCTGAGTGCATCAGGTGTTTTCAAAAAGGCCTAAAGTGGCAGAAAGTAGCTGAAAGGACTGGAGAGAAATCTTGAGAACTGAAAATGGAGCCAGATTTAGACGGGTCAGATATGGACGGGCACATGAATGAGAACATTTGCTTGTCAATAAAAAAATCAATGTCTTAAATGGAATGTCAACTGTACAATCGGAGAGGAGGGTTTGATTTGAAGGCACAATCAAGCAGCAATAAAACCAGTAAAGAAGAAAATGTATACAGTATGTGGGGTCTCACAGAGATGCTGGCATGGTTAAAGACAGCAGTTTATCATGGCAACAAAGGAATTCACACTGTTGCATCTCTGAACATGGTAGAAACGGCTGCACTGATGTGCTGTTATCAGCGTGACTATTGCGCCATCTCTTAATTCCTGTCCATAAAATAACATTTATGCCCCTAGAAGAATTTCAGGTAAGATTAATCACAAAAAGCTGTTAAACTTGCAGAAGTTTGAGGTACCTGTTCACGCATCTTTCACCCCTTTGGAGCACAAAACAACCCGCTGCTCTTTGTGAATGAACAGAGTCACAGAAGATGCAGCGAGTCCCCCTTCACGCCTCAGAGAGGACAGACGGAGGAACCAAGCAGAGCTGGAGGAAAGCAGAGGAGCGAGGTGAGAAAGCTGGAGGGAGGGAGGTGACCATACGCCACTGCTCATGTGCTTCTCGGTGAGAAATTTGCTGCCACAAGCTAGTATGAGTGGGTTGTTGCTGCCAGTGAAGATGAATTTAGTGCAGCCTCAAAAAAGCAGTGGTGGACCTTCGGAGACCACCACCAGGACACATCAACAAACTGTGGCGCTACTGTTTATCACAGAGAGGTTTTAAAATAATCAATTTAGTACAAGAAACACCCAGAAATATACTGTCAGATTGTGTCTGAAAACATTTACAACATTATTCAGATGGATTTTATTTTGATATTTTGCACAAAGAAATAGGTCCCCATGAGTTCACTAAAGAGATGAATGACCTCTGTCAAAATGTTCAAGTTGGCCACATGCTGCCCATTTCAACATTATCATTGATTCTTCGATCTCTAACTCTGGATTAAATTATTCAAAATCAAAATCTTATCTCAGCTGCTCCATTAGTGTTTGAGCTGAGTGTGAGCATCACCAGTGATGAAATGAATCATAAAAATACAAGCAATGAGCTAATTTTCCAATTACTGAACACTCTAACAATACAGAGGATTGGTGGTTACCATGGTAACAGCGAATGTGGCATGGTAGATACCCACTGAGCATCAGCATCTGTGTTCTGAGAAATGCTATTTACTGTCTCCAGCCACTCTGGTGGTGACTGCAAAGACAAAGTTACTGACTAGATTAGCTGGTTTGGCTGCTGTAACAGGAAATTGGAAAATCACTCTAGACTTCATCTGGAGGAGCAGAGGGTTAGCCATCGGGGGTGCAAAGTGTTCTTTATATGACGGGTAAAACCAGAGTGGAGGTTAGCTCCATCAGAAGAGCTTTGACATGAAACTGGGAGTGGACGTTTTTCACCAGTTTGACTTCTTTTTCACCAGTTTGACAGTCTGATTTCATTCCCATTTGAGGCTGACTTGATGATCAGAGACACCTGATCAGAGACAATAAGAAATTCCTCTGTGGCTTTACTGCAGACATGTTCTACCTTAACAGAAACAGATAAGACCCACTTCCCAAAGGAACTTTCCTATCTTCCTGCCACCCTATCTAAAGTGGAGTGGAGCTCCAGTTACAAGCATTTCCTGTTGATTAAATCCTGATTTGTCTCTCCAGATAAATGATCTTCTCTAACCATGAATCCACTTGGATGCTCTATTCAGATTATCTGGGAATATCAAATTTTACAGATCCAATCTTCATACTGGCTACTTTCTTTTAAACTCATTGTAAAACAGATGTGATGGAGAATGTTTCCACAGCAACTACCAAGTGGTGCCATGTGCCTATAATGAAATGTTTAATTTGGCACTTTCAAGGTTAGCAAAACAAATCTGGAGGAAGTATGTGAAATTGTTTCTGTCACCCTAATGGTGGAAAATGTTGGTGCAAATGTCTCCTTCTGGGGTGGGGGTTAAGCGTTCGCCTGAGGACTCAGCTAATTTGACTGTTACAGGATCAGATCCAATCATTATACTTTGTTTTTGATCATTGTAAATATGCAAACTAGCATGTAGGTAGGTATCACTCAAACGATCATCCGAAACAGGACAAGAGCACAAATATCTGCAGGCCAACGTTTGCAGGGCTGTTGTGGGGAAACAACATCATTTCTATCATCCTTGCAGTCAAATAATTGATTGAGCTGAGCATCTTTAAATACTGAGCAATACAGACGTGTTCAGCACAGGTTCTTGTTGAAGGGCAACAGCAGCTTCACCAACGACTGAACTGAGACAAAATTATCCTGTTAAATGAAACAATGATGGATGTCAGTTACATCCTCCACTTGGTGCTGGGAAGATTCATTAAAACAGTTTGACTGACCTTTCAGTACAGTCTCCCTGATAAACTGTTTTACAAGATTCATCAATTCAATCCCCAGCAGTCTTTCTTCTTCAGCAGATTTAGTCTTTCGTCTCAGAGATCCTGCCTGTAGATTCATTATTTGTCTTGGAGAAGCTCAATAGGATCGAAAGTAGATGGATGAAAAACTAAAAACAATAATTAATTGCTAAACAATCACACCAAAACCATCTTTGTCTGCCAAAGCTTTGCTTGAGTGGGTGGGAGAAAATAACTAGCGCCAACCCCAACCCTGACCTTGACCCCAACCCTGACCCCCAATAGAAATCCTGAAGACCATTAACAGATTATTAGTGGACCACAAAAGCCTGTGAGGTTAATAGAAAAATTATAGTTGGCTGTAGTCAAGCTGTAGTGTGGTTGTAGTCAAGCTCTGGCTAGGCTGTAGTCAGGCTATAATTAGGCTGTGGTCAGGCTGTAATTAGGCTGTAGTCAGGCTGTGGTCAGGCTGTAGTGAGGTTATAATCAGGCTGTCGTGAGGCTGTAATCAGGCTGTAGTTGGGCTGTGGTCAGGCTATTAACCAGGCTGTAATTAGGATGTGGTCAGACTGTGGTTAGGCTGTAACCAGGCTGTGTTCAGGCTGTGGTCGGGATGTGGTCAGGCTGTAGTCAGATGGAAATCAGGATGTGGTGAGGCTATAATCAGGCTGTGGTAAGGCTGTAATCAGGCTGTAGTTAGGATGTGTTCAGGCTGTAGTCAGATGGAATCAGGCTGTGGTGAGGCTATAATCAGGCTGTGGTAAGGCTGTAATCAGGCTGTAGTTAGGATGTGTTCAGGCTGTAGTCAGATGGAAATCAGGCTGTGATGAGGCTATAATCAGGCTGTGGTAAGGCTGTAATCAGGCTGTAGTTAGGATGTGTTCAGGCTGTAGTCAGATGGAAATCAGGCTGTGGTCAGGCTGTAATTAGGCTGTGGTCAGGCTCTAATCAGGTTGTAGTCAGGCTTTGGTCAGGCTGTAGTCAGATGGAAATCAGGCTGTGGTCAGGAGACACACACACAAACAAACAAACAAACACACACACACACACACACACACGCACACACACACACACACACACACACACACACACACACACACACACACACACACTTTCAGATGTGGTGCTCAACCATCAATTCAGTTGGCATCGGAGAGAAAGGAAATCTGGAGCCAGAGGAATAATTTGTGTTCAGATTAAGTGTAACAAACACACACGTGCTTCACAGAAGCAATTGTTTTATTGTGTCTTATCATATCCAAATCATATGGATGTCTGCTTCATCTGTATTTGTCTCCAAAGCCAAAAAGCTCCACTGCAAGACAATTAAAACCAGAAAAAGACAGAACAGAGAGCAAAAAAATGGCACCATTTTTAAAACGCTAACAACAGTGTTCCTGAACTCATTCTGCATCTAAATTCACATCCAAATAAATGCTCTAGTTTCACTTAAAGATGAGCTTTTTAACACCATCTTCTAGGTTTAGAAAATACTGGGAGTTGGGGGGGGGGGAAGAGATATGCTACCCAACCATTTGCTAACTGGTCATGATGGGATGAGTTCGTCTGATGTGTCTGTCGATAGAGGGTTTCACTTGATTCCACCTCATCACACATATTTAATTGTATACAACATAGTGACACCTATCTGGAATTTGAATAACAGTCAAGGCATGATGTTTGCATTAGCTGATGAAGACATTTGCTGATGCACTGTTAAAGAGTGTGTCAGCATCAATGGAAGCAGCAGGTTTCCTGATCACTGCAGTGATTATTTCCTCCGCCCTGTCTGGCTAGGAGCATATTGTTATCCTGTAAAACACCAGAACAGTTACTTTAAGTGGAACATCACAGTGTTCTAAAGGTTCTTCAGCTCCTTCTTCACACTAACACTGTGATTAACATTCTTTGTTCATTATTTCATGACTGCATGACACTACACGGGGCTGCAGAGTCTACAGAGACACTCCAGCGACAGCGTCCATCAGCTGCTGACAGCAAAGGTTCAGTGTGTTTCATATAGCTCAAGACTTGGGAATACAGACACACAGACACGCACACGCACACACACACACACACATACACACGCACACACACACACACACACACACACACACACATACAACCTCCCTGTCACACACAACCATCTAGCTGATAAAGAAGCTTCTTACACACATGAAGGTTCACTGAAAGGAAGATTACCTTCAGTGTGGAGGTTTAAATCTTTCAAATGTCACAGTTTACCAATAGTGAAAAATCTCTCACGGGCACACAGAGCATTAGTGCTGCTCTCCCCAGAGGAATCGGATCCATTCACCGGCTCTTATGTGCCACAGAAGGCTTAAACAGCGTATGTGCAATTTGCATAAACTCCTTTTTTATTTTTTTAAATGGCAGCAGGTTGTGAAGCCTCCTGAGACTTATGAGGACCATCTAAACATGAGTACAGCTACAGAAAATTCAGGATTTTTACATTTGAATAATCCTATTAATAATATTAACAATAGCTCTGCTTTCGATTAATTAAAGAAAATAACATGGGAATTGGTGTTCACAAGCATTGACTTGTTTCTTTTTACTGAATGATCAGAAAATTGCGGTTAATTGGAATAATTTAGCATTACTCTGTACGGCTCTACTGTATGTTCATTTACAAGCACGTATGACAGGCAGGCGCGTCTCACCTGTCCAGGGCGATGGCGGTCATGGAGTAGATGCTGGCAAAAACGGCTGCGATGGGAAAGAAGTTGTGGAAGCGGCAGTAGACCAACCCGAAGTACCACTCGTTGTGCACGGCGTAGGTGAAGTTGATCACGGTGTTGAAGGCGGACATGGAGGCTTCGGCGAACGCCAGGTTTAGTAAGAAATAGTTGGTGACGGTCCTCATGCGTTTGTGCGCCATAATAATCCAGATGACGGTGACATTGCCCACCACGGACACGAGAACTATGCAGCTATACGCAATGGCCCAGAGGACAATTCTCCAGACTGGCTGCACAAACTGGTTCGAGTACTCGGTCCCGTTCTTCGTGCTGTTGATGGTCCAGTCGGGCACGTCGGTAGTGTTGAATAAAGGATCCATGTTCCTAGTTAAACAATATCACACTTTAATATGCCTAGAAACTTTTTACATAACACGAAAAGTTGCCAAACGTGAATTGAAATGACGGGTTTTAGCTGCTCTTGGCGTCTCCTTTGCTGCCTGAGGGGTTGATGTTCTGCAGAATCTGAACAGAACGACTCCTCTGTTCGTTCAGATTATTCAGGACTTGAAGGGTAATTTTTCTCCTGGATATATTTTGCTGCAAAACATTTGCGGCTGTGCGTAAATCGAAAATGCGCTTTTACGCGCCCTGTAGCAGCGGAGATTCCTCTCACTGCGCACACCTCTCTCTCTCTTGCTCTCCTTATTTCTCCCTCCCTCCCTCTCTCTCTTTCAATGTCTCTCTCGCTCCCCCCCCCTCTCTCTCATTGTCTCTCTCTTTCACCTCTCTCTGACGCTCTCTCTGTCTCCCAGTCTCTCTCGGTGTCTCTGTCTCTCTCAGTGTACCTGTCAGTTTGTCTGTCTCCCTCCCTCAGTGTCTCCCCCACTCTCCCTCTCAGTTTGTCCGTCTGTCTCTCTCTTTCCCTGTGAGGAGCGTGGTGCGAGCTGAGAGCGTTCTCGTTTGAGAATTTTTCAACCTTTTCGAGCTGTTTAAGCTCTTTTATTATTAGGTTTTTGTCGGTATAGTTTATTTAGGTGTTGGTGGTGTTTTGTGTATGTTTATTAGTTTCGTTTTTCGGTGTTTTTGTGGTGAACCAGCCAGCGTTTGTCTGGCTATTTTATCTCACATTTTCAATGAGTAGTTTTAAGATTGGGAGTTTGAACATAAACGGAGGTAGAGAGGAAAGAGAGTTTTAGTGTATGAAACAATGATTTTAAATAAGATTAATGCCATGTTTTACATTAGACTCAGTGATGATTTTAATGAAGCTGATTGGTGCCGGAGATGGGAGGGGAGGGTGTCTGTGTAGATTCTCAATCATCCAGGTCATCCTTATCCAAGGTAGTTTTCTCTGTCAACTGGACTGTGTTTCTTCTCTGTGAAGACGTTTCACCTTCTATCCAGAAGGCTTCTTCAGTTCTGAATTTGCTGGGGACCGAGCTTGAAAATATAGCCCCTGTGGACCATTGCCATGTTAATGATCTGAGTGGTCACCTGAAGGTCGTTGGCAGGGTCGTTGGTAGTTTCGGTTGAGGCGTCTCCCCTTTGTCTGCTGGCTCACATGGTGGTGAGTCACCAGGTCTCCTGCAATGGTGTGAACGTTTGGTTTATTGTTGGAAGGAGTGGAGGACTGCATTGTACGTGGGTGATAGGAAGTGCCTCAGCCCACAACCTCTGTTTAAGGATGGTTTTTCCAATTTGACATGGATAGCCTCCTTGACACCCCTCTCAAGGGGAGGGTGTTTTAAGCCATGGCACAGCCTTCAGTGCTGGGGTGGTGATCCTCTTCTCCAAGAGTTTTAACTCAATGTCTTTTACTGTTGATCATGTTGTTCTGGGGAGGTGTCTTTTAACCACCACCCAGTTTGACCAATTCAGTGCTGCTTTTATTAATGTGTATGCTCCCAACAGTGGTGCAGAGAGGAAGCTCTTTTTAGAGACACTCGGCAACAAACTTCAGGGTTGTGGTTCCATTGATTATTTATTCCTGGGTGATGATTTTAACTGTACTGAGGACAAGGTTTTAGATCGGAACCATACGGAGCTGCATCCGTCCTCGCAGCAGGTTCTGAGGCAGCTGGTCTGTTGGATGTGTGGAGAAGGACTCACACAGGCTGCAGACAGTATACATGGTCACACATTAGAGATGATAGGGTGTCTTTAGCTTGTTTAGATAACTTGTACTGTTTTCAACACAATTTTAATGTGTTTAAATCATGTAGTATCATGCCGGTGGTTTTTACTGATCATGCTTTGGTTTTATGTGCTGTTTTTATTAGCAACAAGGCCTTCTGGGACATCTTCTCTCAAGATGTCCTGGAGGTCTTCAATGAGAGTCTCGCCACCGGTTCCTTACCACTGTCCTGCAGGAGGGCCGTCATCACCCTCCTGCCAAAGAAAGGGAACCTGCAGGACATAAAAACTGGCACCCTGTCTCCCTACTCTGCACGGATTACAAGATCCTCTCCAAAACCTTGGCCATCCAGCTGAGGGAGGCCATAGAGCAGGTCATCCATCAGGACCAGACGTACTGTGTACCTGGCAGGTCCATGGTAGACAATGTCTGTCTCATTAAGGATGTTTTGGAGGTCTCCGGTTTATTGGGGGTGAGTGTTGGGCTACTTTCTTTAGATCAAGAAAAGGCTTTTGATCGTGTTGAACACAACTTCCTGTGGAGAACAATGGAGAGGTTTGGGTTCAGTGCTGGTCTGATAGCCAAGATCCAGGTGCTGTACACTGACATTGAGAATGTGCTGAAGGTCAATGGCAGCTTCTTCTTCCTTCTCTGTCTGTAGGTTTCAGTAGGAATGAGATTATAAATAAGGGTCATAGCTGCAGGCAGTGATGCTACCTGTATTCCAGCTACACTCCACTCACTCACTGCTGATTCACTGTATGCTGAAACTTTATACCTCCTCCCACCGCCTGTTTAACACAGATTACATACTTAAATCTTTAATTGTGTAATTTTTACATTCAAGGACAAAGCCACTGTGCAACCTAATGTACATATTAACGCTTATTACATGTGTTTAATAACCATTTAAGAGGCAGATAGCAAAGATTTATAGTTGTGAAAGTCCAGAAAGTAGCATTTTCCTGTAGGTATCAGTACCTATAGGTGTACATTGCCAGAACATGGTGTTCCTCCCAGCTGTGTGCTGAGCTCTGACTCCTTCCAGCTGCAGCCCATTTGATGACGTCAGTGTTAAATTCACTGACAACTGCGGCTCCGCTTGTTTACAGCAAATCACCCCGGCTCTCATGTCTTTAACACAACCTATATGAGCCACTGTTAATGTTGCCATGTCAATATCACTCTTCTTCTCAACTCCAATGGGTATTTATAATCTTCTTACATGCATGCTGAACAGTTTATTTGCTGTTCTGGATATTCTCTCTCATTTAAAGTCATATAAAGCTCCTCCTACAACTGCTGGGGATACAGTGTGAGAGATGCCACCTGAACAACAAGCTTACCAGTGGAGAACCAGTGGAACCAGGCCTCTGTTTCCCTCAGAGGCCTCAGTGCCAACCTGATATTTGGGACTCAGTTTCAAACAACAAGATGTGGACAACAGATATCTGCATTTCAGTCATTTACACCATCCTCATTTCAGATTTAGATCTATCATAAATAAGAGACTCCTATATATCGGTCGTGTTTATGATCTGCAACTGAAAACTGGCCTCTCACATCTAATTTAAATTTTCTAATAAATGAAAGATCAGCAGTTTTTAACTATTTTAATGATGAATCCATTACATGTGCATAAATCTGCCAGGGACAACGATCACAATGCACTCACCCATAAACGAGAATGATCTTTCAGGCATCTGAAGGTGAACAATCCTTTACTTCTTCACCTTTGACATCCAAAGTCAATAATTCAAAGCTGTCGCCAATATGAATCCTGAGCTATAAATGTGTTTATCAGGCTTGATCAGACTCCCTTTAACTCTTTATTAACCACCACACACTGCAAATGTTACAACTAAACTTTCACTGATGCATCATTGGCGCATAGATTTTTTTTTATTCAAAATTTTTTAAATGTATTTGCACTGGTGCTTCTCTTCCATTACTGAAGATAGAAGTGTGCAGAATCACTCAGCATGTTAAAAACAAAGGATGACCAAAGTGGGAGAATTTCGGCATATGTTGATGCTGCTGACAGCACTAGCACAATAATCCCACAGAGGGAGTCAGGAACACGGACACTATTGGGAAAGTGTCATAAGAGAAGATTATTGTTTGCCTTGTTTTCTTATTTGACATCATGTCTTGAATGCTGAAGTGCTTCTCATATGTATTCCAGCACAGGCGTGTTAATAACACATATAGCCACAACATGATGCACCTCTGCTCGGACCTTATGTGGTTTGCCATCTTGACACTTGAAATAGGAGGATTGTTGTATGAATAACTTGATGAAATAGTGAAGAAATGAATGATGAATCAGCTGGAATGGTTCAGGTCTCAGAGTATTCAGTAATTTAGCCATTTTATTCAAACTCATGGCAATCAATTCTGGCTGTTGAAGGTCCTTTTTGGCTTTAAATATGTCTTCAGAGAATGTTTCCTGTCTACAAAAACTCACACCTTTACCACTGTTTATGAAACCCGCTGGGATGGAATTCAATGGGATGGAGTTTCAATCAATCAATCAATCTTTATTTATATAGCGTCTTATACAATCAAAATTGTTTCAAGGCACTTTCCAGAATCCCAGGGCCTGACCCCAGACAAGCAACAGTGGCAAGGAAAAACTCCCCTTTAACAGGAAGAAGGACCAGGCTCATGTAGGGGGACCCTCCTGCTGATGGCCGGCTGGGTAAGGAGAGAGGAGAAGGGGGAGGACAGGTAGAGGATAGGATAGGTAGGAGAGGAGAGGAGAGGGGTAGAGGAGAGGAGAAGTAGAGTGAAGGGGAGGTAGAGGAGAGGAAAAGGAGAAGGAGGGGGAGAGGAGAGGAGAGGAGAGGAGAGGAGAGGAGAGGAGAGGAGAGGAGAGGAGAGGAGAGGAGAGGGAGAGGGAGAGGGAGAGGGAGAGGGAGAGGGAGAGGAGAGGCACAGAGCACAGAAACACACACAAAAAATATGATGCACAATCACTTCAGCGGGGCCGGAGGTCATTATGCAGCTCCGAGGGTGGCGATACCTGTAAATAAACAGGGGGGGGGGAGAAGCAGAAAAACTACACAAGAATCAGCATAACTAGTCTGCTTGATGAGGAGAGGAAAGGAGAGGAAAGGAGAGGAGAGGAGAGGAAACCATGACCCAGTGGAGTGACAGAGGCCTGTCAGGTGATCATGTTTCCGGACCCCGGCAGCCTTGGCCTATAACAGCATAACTAAGATGTGACCTAACGATTAGACGACCCCCTAAGTATGATAAATTGTCTCTCTATGATAGTAACTGGAACTACTGAATTAGTAACAATAAGCTTTTTCAAAGAGGTAGGTTTTGAGTCTGATCTTAAAAGTAGCGATGGAGTCAGCCTCCCGTACCTGGACAGGGAGCTGGTTCCATAGCAGGGGGGCCTGGTAGCTAAATGCTCGGCCCCCCATTCTACTCCTGGAAACTCTGGGAACCACAAGTAGACCAGCATTCTGAGAGCGGAGCGGTCTATTGGGCTGATAAGGTATCACTAGCTCCTCCAGGTAGGATGGAGCTAGGCCTCTGAGGACCTTGTAGGTCAAAAGAAGGGTTTTAAAAATTATTCTAAATTTGACGGGCAGCCAATGAAGCGACGCCAGTACAGGAGTAATGTGATCTCTTTTGTCAATACCTGTCAGAACTCTGGCTGCAGCATTTTGGATCAACTGGAGGCTTCTTAAAGAGTTGTTTGGACACCCTGATAATAAGGAGTTACAGTAGTCCAGCCTGGAAGTAACAAATGCATGGACTAACTTTTCAGCATCATGCCGCGTCAGCAGTTTCCTGATCTTTGTGATGTTCCTCAAGTGAAAAAAGGCACTTCTAGAGACTAATTTAATGTGTGAGTTGAAGGAGAGATTTTGATCCAAAAGTTACTCCTAGATTCCTCACAGAGAGACTAGATGTTAATGAGATACCATCTAGAGTGATCATGTGATCTAATCTATCCCTGAGAGGTTCAGGACCAAACACCATGACCTCAGTTTTTCCTGGGTTAAGGAGGAGGAAATTTGAAGACATCCAGGACTTTATGTCTGGAGCTTCACTAACTTCTCTGTCTCCTCGGGTTTCATGGATAAATAGAGCTGAGTGTCATCAGCATAACAATGAAAATTTATCCCATGCTGCCGAATAATGTTCCCTAAGGGAAGCATGTACAATGTGAAGAGGATTGGTCCGAGTACAGAGCCTTGAGGAACTCCATGGCTAACCCTACTGTATGAGGAGGGAACACCATGGACATGGGCAAACTGGTATCTATCAGATAAGTATGATCTAAACCAGTCTAGTGCTGTCCCTTTAATCCCAATCACATGTTCCAGTCTCTGTAACAGGATGCTGTGATCAACTGTATCAAAAGCAGCACTGAGGTCCAGCAGAACCAGCATAGAGATCAGTCCATGATCGGAAGCTATGAGAAGATCATTAGTGACTTTAAGAAGTGCTGTTTCTGTGCTGTGGTGAGCTCTAAAGCCTGACTGAAACATCTCAAACAGGCTGTTCCTCTGCAGGTGCTCCAGTAACTGAGTCACCACCACCTTCTCTAGAACTTTAGAGATAAAAGGAAGGTTGGATATTGGCCTATAATTTGCTAAGACATCAGGATCCAGTGATGGTTTTTTAAGCAACGGCTTAATCACTGCCACCTTGTAGGACCGGGGTACATAACCTGACACTAAAGAACCATTGATCTGGTCCAGGATAGAACTGCCTATCAATGGTAAAACATCCTTCAACAGGTGTGTTGGGATGGGATCTAAAAGACACGTGGTGGTCTTGGATTTCTGAATTAGCGATGACGCCTCAGAAAAATATATAGGGCTGAAAGAGCTTAAGGGCTCGTTGGAGAACCTGTATGTTCCCACAGTCGGCACATCTGGTGATGGTCCAGTTGTTGGGATGGCCTGGTTAGCTTTCTCTCTGATAGCTAGAACTTTATCAGTGAAGAAGCTCATGAAGTCTTCACCACTAAGGGAAGAAGGGATACGTGGATCTAAAACACTGTGACTCTTGGTTAATTTGGCCACAGTGCTGAAAAGAAACCTGGGGTTGCTCTTATTTTCCTCAATCAAAGAAGAAAAATAAGCTGTTCTAGCCTTGCGAAGGGCCTTTTTGTAAACTAATAGACAGTCTTTCCAGGCTACATGGTAGCTGTCTATTTTACAAGAATGCCACTTCCTTTCCAGTCTTCGCACTTTCTGCTTGAGGGTCCTGATATGTGAATTATACCAGGGGGCACACCTCCTCTGATTTACTATTTTCTTTTTCAGGGGGGCAACAGAATCAAGCGTGATTCTCAGTGAGGTTGCTGCACCTTCAGCAATAGAGTCAACCTCAGCAGGGCTAAGATTATAATGACTGATCCCTGGGGAAACACACGGTGGTCCTGGGATCAGCACAGGGATCACTTCCTTAAACTTAGCTACAGCATTATCTGAAAGACATCTGCTATAGTAAGACTGAGCTCTGAGGATAGAAGAATCCTTAATCATAAATGTAAAAGTGATCAAAGAATGGTCTGACAGGACTGGGTTCTGAGGGAACACTGACACATGTTCTACCTCAACACCATAAGTCAGGACTAGATCTAAGGTGTGGTTAAAGCTGTGAGTTGGTTGGTTTATCTGCTGGAGGAAACCAACTGACTCAAGTAATGAAATGAAGCCATTTATAACGTCCATATGGATATTAAAGTCTCCAATGATAATGACTTTTTCCGTTCTAAGGACCAAGTCAGATAAGAAATCAGAGAACTCAGACAGGAACTCTGAATGTGGCCCAGCAGGGGGCCGATATACAACTACAAACAGAAGTGGCTTTTCTGTCTTCCAGTTCAGATGAGTGATGCCAAGAGTCAGGCTTTCAAATGAACTGAAGCTATGTTTTGGTCTGGGATTAATTAATAACTTGGAGTGATAGATTGCTGCCACTCCCCCTCCTCGACCAGTAACACGTGAAATATGATAATTAAGATGGGTAGGAGGAGTAGATTCATTTAAGCTCACATACTCCTCCTCCTGAAGCCAGGTCTCAGTAAGACAAAATAAATCAATGTGATGATCCGCTATCAGGTCGTGCACTAACAGGGATTCACACAAAAGAGATCTAATATTTAACAGTCCACACTTAATTGTGATATTAGTTTCTCCAACTTGTGCTTCAGTATTAATTTTAATAAGATTTTGGTGATTGACCGCTCCCCTGCTCTGTGCTTGGTGAACTTTTAACCGTGGAACAGAGACTACCTCTATAGTTTTAAATATGTTATTGTTGGCAGATGAGGGTTCTAAGGAAGCAGCAGAGAGGTGTGTAAGACTACAACTCTGCATCCTGGTCTGGACCCTGGATTGTCAGGTCACTTTGGGTCTAATAAAATTAGCCAGATTACTAGAAATGAGAGAAGCACCATCCCGTGTGGTCTCTCCTAATCAGACCAGGTTTTCCCCAAAAGGTGCTGCAATTGTCTATAAAGGCCACCTGGTTTTCGGGGCACCACCGTGACAGCCAGCGACGAAGCGATGACATGCGGCTAAACATCTCATCGCTGGCCAGATTGGGGAGGGGACCAGAGAATGCTACGGAGTCCGACATCGTTTTTGCGTAGTTACACACCGACTCCAAGTTAATTTTAGTGACCTCCGACTGACGAAGCCGGGTGTCGTTGGCTCCGACGTGAATAATAACTTTACCAAATTTACGATTACGTCTCGCCAGCAGCCATAAATTTGCTTCTATGTCGCCCGCTCTGGCCCCCGGAATGCACCTAACTATGGTCGCTGGAGTCGGCTTCACGTGGCGCAAAACAGAGTCGCCAATTACCAGGGTCGGTTTCTCGGCGGGTGTGTCGCCGAGTGGGGAAAAGCGGTTAGCCACGGGAAGCGGTTGGTGGTGCACCGTGGGCCTTTGTTTTGGGCTACGCTTCCTACGAACCGTCACCCAGCCGCCCTGGCTAGCCGGCTGCTGCCGGGGGACCGCTAGCTGTAGCTACGCTAGGCGGCTCCGCAGCAGCTAGCTTACCCTGGCTACTTGACGCAACTCCAGCTAACTCCAAACTGCGGAACCGCGTCTCAAGCTCGCTAAGTCTCGCCTCCATAGCCATAAATAAACGACACTTTCTGCACCTATTCCCTTCACTAAGGGAGGCAGAGGAGTAACTAAACATTTTGCACGCTGAACAAAGACACCGGGTGAAACAGACGGTGAGGCCATGCTAACGCTAGTGATCGGCGAAGCCCTGTATTTGTTTAATATGGGTTGTTTCTCACTGTTGATATCAGGTGACTAGAATGTCCCAAGTGTTCAAAATCTTAAGTAAAGTGAATACAACACACCAAGTGTTCATTATTAAGTGAATACAACACACCAAGTGTTCAATATTAAGTGAATACAACACATTAAGTGAATACGGCACCCCGCAACGAACGATAGAGGAGACAGGAAGTGACGCAATACTCACGCAACCAATCCAAGGAGCAACCAGGTAGTTTAAAGATGCTGCTTTAGTTCTCCTGTTCTACACAGCTCCATCAGCTCTGAGGGCATTTCTACTGGTCCAGCTAGTCCAGGGAAGATGGAATCTGCAGATGTAGCCACCAGGTTGTCTGTGTCCTGTTGCCGCCGTCGTCTATGCAACAGTTGCTGCAGGTGATGTTCCGTTGCTCAGAGGGAAGAGACACGCTCACGTGCTCTAGAGAACATCATCCAGGGCCATAGGTTATAATTTGGCATTCACCACCATAAAATGTAGAAGAAACTCTATGAAGTGTGAGCGAGTAGCAAACGCTGACATCCACAGGCATCTCAAGGCGACAGGGTGCTTTGAGCAGTAGCTTGTGCAAAGACAATTACAAACCTAAACCCTCGACAGAGAGCACAATTAAAACAGAGGTTTGGATTCAAATAACATCTCCATTATAATTATCTGCACTGTAATAACAGGAAATGGACCCATGTGACTCTCTTCAGACACAAAGTCATGTAATTAATGATCCACAGTGCAGATCTGTGAGTCTTCACAAAACCAATACAGAAAATAAACATGTTAATGCATAAACAGTTACATAAGAGACACTTTTGGAGCTCCACCAGATAGGAAGTGCCAGATGCTGTAATTAACAAAACAATGTGTGATTCATCTAAGCAAACTTCTCACATGTTCATTACCTGCATCTGAACCCAGAAAACACTTTTA